>NW_010178298.1:0-78866 GCF_000695765.1 Mesitornis unicolor | reverse complement strand
TCAGAGGTCTTTTCCAACCAAGCGATTCTGTCTGTGATTCTGTGTGTGTGTGACTCTGAGGTGATGCAGGGATGGTAAGCAGCCACACAAAACCAGCAGCACTTGAACTTACAAACGAATTCTCTGTGTTTGCAGTCAACATCGCCTGTTGGGTCTCTCAACACTTCTCCTCCAGAAGATGGTTTTAAGATACATATTGAGTAATTAATTCGTTAGATCAGGGTGTTCAGATAACGATTTCCAACTACTTTGTGTTCAATATTGGAAAGATTTCAAATATAGAACAGCTCAAAAGCAGCTCAAAACCTGTTGCATGAGCTTGGACAAGCGGAAATTTTTGGTTTTCATTTTCTGTAAAACTAAGATACACATTTATACCCTCAGCAGTCACAGAGAGATTGAATTAATGAGTGTTACTGAAGAGATCTGAATCCCATTATTGGAAAACTACACTGATATTATGCATTATCATAAATATTCAGCATCTGCAATCAAAAGGCAGCTTTGGTGTTTACGTATATAATAAAGTCTTAATAATTCACTAGCAATATTCCACTTCCTACTGGAGGAAGGAAAAATTACATCCAGACTTTAAAATCCTGAACCATTTAGCTGGAAATCAAATTATCCCTTCTACAGAGAAATGCACGTTGCCAGTAACAAGTCGTTTTTCTAAGAGGTAGGGGCTCTGGGCTTCATCTCCTGCAGCAGGTGGGTGGGCCAGCCAGGAAGTGCCTCCATCTTGTGCTCCCCTCAGCGAGCTTCAGTCTACCGACTCCATGCTCCCTTTGCTTCTCCTAAAGGGCATGGGCAGCACATGCACCCAACGAGGGAGCCACAGACACCCCACGGCTGCAATCCAAACTCAGGAGTAGTTTGGCAGTGAAATTCTCAGGATTTTTCCTCAAAAGACTCAGAAAACCTAAGAGTCCACTCTGAGGACATGCCAGCCACCCTACCCAAGGGTGACCCACGGCACCTCCAGAGCACAAACACAGCTCCTCAACCATCAGCAGTCAAACTCCAAGCCATAAAATAGTCAAATTTGGTATTTTACCTGCATTGGAAGCAAGGAGGTATGTCTTCCACCAGAGATTAAAGGATCTGGAATAGTGTTTTATGGGGTTTTGACAACAGAAGGCTGCAGCGAGACCTACTCTGTGGGAGGGTCTCAGGGTTGCCTTGTGCCACTCGCAGCCAGTCACAGCTCAAGGGATCACTGTGTGCCAAAACTCAACCTGCCACAGGAGCTTCCTGAGGCCACTGAAGAAACTCATTAAATAAATGGATATAAAAGCCCAAAATTATTCCAGGACAGGAGGAAAGAGGGGAGATGCAGAAGAGAAGTTGCGGCAGCATGCTGCCCCAGCCTTGTGTGCTGCCATTGTCTCAGCCTGCCCTGAGGAGGCGGGAGACCAGGAAATTGGCAGGAAGGGAGAAGGCTAGGGGGTGAGGTGATTTTAATTGTCAGTAAATTAACTTCACTGAAGATCCTCCACTTTTAAACACACAAAATACAGGAAAAATCCCAATTTGACCAGCAGAACAGGCTCATCCTATCTGACACAGAGGGACAGTCATGTTATCTAGTGCCATGCTGAACAGGTATCAACTTCTGAAGTACTGTCCAGCTGAATAAATACCATGGAAAGCCAATAGCCAAATTCTTTCAGCAGCAGCAGTGCTCTGGGAACCTGACTGGAATTTGAACATTTGCATTGATTTATATTTATTTTTAATGTTACCAGCTGGGAGCAAATGCTGGAGAGGACATACACGTACGGCTAGCAAAGGATTACCTTATAAAGGATTAACTTTTAAACAAAGAAAAATTCAGTATACTGCAAAGAGCTAACTCAAATCAAAAGAAACAGATTAATCCAAGAGGATTACAAGGTAAGGCTTTAATGTCCAGACACGGCTGAGAAATATGAACCGTTTTATTTAGCTGCCCAGGTGCAGTTGTCAAGCACCTTTTCATGGTCCACGAATAAGGGAGGCCTGTTCAGTTCGGGCTGTTAAAACAACAGCTTTCATGACTTATCCTCAAGCCTCACAAGCAACAGCGATCTTCTGTCTTTTTTACAGAGCCCTTTCCTCTACCCTTGCATATGTAAGCTCTGATCATCAAGTCCTTTTAACTCCAGCCAGGAAGGAAGATTAGTCGCTGCCTGTACTGCTCCTGCACTGTGAAATTTCCAGAACTGAGCTCTTTTCCGTCCCTCTGGGAGGCAGGGGAACTCACAGAAAACTGAGATCAAACTCTTCATAGTTCTTTTGCTGAATTGTTAACACTTGTGTAAGCACTTACAGCCACAGTACTACAAAAAGCAAAATAGCACCTATCTTCTAGAATAAAAGACCACCCCTTTATTTATAAACAATACCAATACCCACTATGTGCATTTGAGCATCTATGTCTTACTAGCAGACATGTTGGTAGCATTTCTTACAGGCACCAAAGATCTGTATTGAAATCTACTTGAGTATTCTTACAAGCAAGAATACGGTAAAAAAAGAAGTTAAAAATAATAAAGTGAAAAGATAAAGCCTTGTTAATTTACTAAAATTAATTTTTTCCATGTTTTAATTATTTAACATTTCTTTTAAAACTATTTAATATGCATTCAAGGTTCTCTTGAAGTAAATTAAAATTCCTAAATACTTAAACACAACATAACATCAGGGAGTTCAGTTTCTTTATGTTTCAGTTAGCCCCATATGCAGGTTAGCCCTAGTCTAATCCAAAGGGGGAAGCCAGATTCAGCAGTAGTCACAAGCCTTGCGTCTTGATGATATGAAACACTATTGACTTTGAGTTTTCCTATGTTATAATGTTACATCCCCATCTTTTGAACTCATCACATAGTTTTATAACCAAACAAATACTACATTTGCTCAGCATATATTTCACGTTTATTTAAGAATAAATACAGCATTAAGCGAAGACTCACCTCCTCCACCTCCAAGAAGGCTGGAATTAGCTGCAAGAAGAACAAAAGGAGAGACATTAGTATTGAGCTTCCTAAATATAGATGGAACCAAAACAAAAGATATTTCACAACAGATTTTCCATTGTTTCAGTAACTTTGCTACTCTCCACTTATCCAAAAGCATTTATTGCAAAAACAATCATTTATGTAAATTGTAATCAGTCTTTACCTTCCACTATTTTGCAATATCTTTGAACATGTAAGCTAATAATTAAAACAGTAATACAATTATTAAAGCTTTTTGTCTTGAATAGCTTATGAAATTACAATCTTGAATTTATAATTCTATAAACCACATTCCTTTGTGACTACCAAATGAAGTAAAAGTCTTTCATTTTAGAGAAACTTAAACAGACTTTGCTGCAACTTTTGAATAGCTCTTCTTGTTTTCTGTAACGTGGGACCTTTGAGGATGACGATGAGAAACCTTGGCCCCGTTGATATAAAAGAGTGTTTTACTATTGTATGCAATTAAGTTGGTATTTCACTCAGTATGGTTAATTGCCTCTGTACTGTGACCATAAAGCCACTCATACCAGAAATGGATATATCACTTATGGAAAGCAGTTTTCAGAGCACAGTGATACAAGACAGTCCTTCAAATTAAGCTAGCAAAATTGGAGTAATGCCAAACATTTTCCTTTCACTGATTAGGCAAAACCAGAAGGAAACCCTAGGCCTCTATATGTGCCTTGACTAAAGTATTCACCTTTTAGATGTGAGGGAAACAAACCCCTGTCGCACCATAATATAGATAAAACACAGTAAAAAAGCAAGAGTATAAGGGATGGACATAGCTATTTCTTACTGCTTGTCGATGATTAAAGGAGAAGCAATACATCAAACCATTTTCTGCTCCAGAACAAGGGTAGATGGCAAGACACACAGAATAAATCAGGTATTTTCCAGTATCCAAACCTTCAGCTGTTATACATTATTGTTTCTATGACTTCCCTCTGCTTCCTAAATAGAAGACTAAACGGCAAATTGCCCACTACTGGTTTTTTCCATCACTTTCTTGAGACTTTCACAAAAGTCTTTCTTTTACCTTTGTCTCCCTCAATTCTTTTTCAGATATTCTACAAACACCTTTGACTTAACATCCACTTTCAGCCCGACCATTTGCAGCCAGCTTTCCCTGACACTACAGTAAAACTGTCTTCATCAAAAAGCCAGATTTTCCATCAAAGTAGCATAGCCAAGATCCCTAATTCTAAAAGCAACATATACTGTCAAGACTATTATCTTACAGTGTCTCCAGAAGTAGCTATATAGTATTCAAAGTGCAATGTTATTTAAAGAAAAAACCATGCAGCTTTATAGCCAGCACAGCTGACCATATCAAATTAAACTGCAAGCTACAGACAGTTACCCATCCTAGGACCAGTTGTTCCTAGACTCGCTGAGTGAGTGAATTGCTGAGACCAAGACCTAGTGGGGTGTTCTCATGCATCTTTCTGATCCAAGGCTGGCTCTGATACTCCAGAAGATTAGATGGAGGAAAATGCGGCAAATATTCTTTGTTTCTAAGACAAAGTCATTTGTAGTCATTTTCAAAGAAATTACTGGAGATACAGAAAGGCTGGAGCAACAGGCATAGGCACAAAATGGAAAACTGAAAACGAGGACAACACAATCATCCATACTTGATGAACTTCTCTTGGGTACCCTCTATAAAGTGCTAGCAGGGAAAAAATATTGCCATATATAAATTGCCTTTGAAAAAGATATCATGATAGCAATAATAACATGTATGCAGATGTATTGCAAAGAGTGCCACTGAACTCCAATCTTTCTATATTTACCTGCTTTTGCCCTTACTGAAATTCACTACTAAATACAGACATAAATTAAAAACAGTCCCATGTGCTTCTACAGCAGCTTCCAAAGGACTCCTGCAACAGGTAACACCACATTCCCTGCAGTAAAGTAAGTATACCTGAGAAAAAATCCAGCATACTCAATATCAGAAATAAATAAAAGTAACTAAGTTTCATCTACTGCCATAAGTCCGCTATTCAAGATTATTCTTTTTGGCACTGTAGAATATACCTGCCCTGGTGAGACCGCATCTGGAATATTGTGTTCAGTTCTGGGCCCCTCATTTCAAGAAGGACAGGAAATTACTTGAAAGAGTCCAGCGCAGGGCCACAAAGATGACTGAGGGAGTGGAGCATCTCCCTTATAAGGAGTGGCTGAGGGAGCTGGGTCTCTTAAGCCTGGAGAAGAGGAGACTGAGGGGTGACCTCATGAATGTTTATAAATTTGTAATAGGTGAGTGTCAGGAGGAAGGAGCCAGGCTCTTCTCTGTGATGTCCAAAGACAGGAAAAGGGGCCATGGGTGCAAGCTGGAGCATAGGAGGTTCCATGTGAACATGAGGAAAAACTTTTTCACTGTAAGGGTGACAGAGCACTGGAACAGGCTGCCCTAATAATATATAGTATAACTCAGTAACACACACTTCTCTATAGAAACAGCAGAAATAGTTCAAACAGATTTTTGGCTGCAATGCATCTATTACAGCTATTGAAATTTCAGTAATAATTCACAGGCACTGTTTTTTTATAAGAATTATGTTTGATGATTATGAACAAAATCAAACAATTTTCCTATGATGCCAGGAAAGAACATTACTGAATTATATTTACAGCATTCTTTCCAGAAAGGTAACATGTCACTCAAAAAGCAAGGACTTTTATTTTCAGATTTTTTGGGTTGTACCTGAAAAGTTCAATAAAATATACCTCTCTTTCCATTTTTAGGAAAGCCTTACCATTAAAGAAGTAACTTGTCACTAACCACCTAAACAATACTTTCCCCCAGCCAGCACTGAGGATTTTCATCTGGAATTAGAGAGGAGGTCAGCACAGCCCCATGGCTGTAATCACACCTTATTATGTTGGAGCATATTACCTCTCTTCTCAGTCCCTCAGTGTTAATCTACAGGTGCATTTTGTCCATCCCAAATAATCAAGTCTTGCAAAACACTCTGAAAGGGGGTCCTGCTGTAGAAGTTCAACTATGGGTAAATACAAGCAACCAGTGGTGGGACTCTGCAAGCTTTCAACCTCCAAACTTTATGTACTCCAAATTGCTCCCCATATTGCACCACTACACTATGTGCAACTTCCTCACCTGTCTCAGGGCATGCCCAGCCTTAGGTAGCCCACGTTACAACACTTGTAGACAATTAGTAAATCCATCTTGACTAACTTCTTGCCCTTATTTCTCTATTCCAGAGCTGCACAAGATTCTCAAGTCAGAGAGTTTGGGTAGAGGAAAGAGGAAGACTGAATTGCTACCAAGTTACCAAGACAAAGAACAGTAAAAGAAAATAACCAAGCACAAAAGGGGCTTCAAAGAAATGTGAGGTAAAGACTTCTTGCACCTCATGTCATTCCCCATGTTACCCCTACGAGTCAACATGACGAACCTTTCCAAAATTGCCTCGTTACAAACTACAGCCTACAATAGACTCCTGGGCATTAAATCTGAAAATCCACTCACAATACAAACTGTGAAATATTAATTTGATATGTACTCATATGTACGAAGAGGAGCGATGATACAGAGTGGTCAGGCACAGCAGACGACATACTTCCTTGTCAGACTGAAATATAACACACACAGTGGTAAAGCCCCATCCAAGACATCTCACTTAGCGATGTTCCACAAGAGGCTGCAGAGGTGAGAACTCACCTAATTTTAAATATTTTTGCCTGCACCAGTAACATAGCCTTCAATAATAATAGTAATAGTAATAGTAATAGTAATAATAATAACAACAACAACAACAACAACAACAACACCACCCAGCCTTATTTGGGTACCAGTTTCTGTAGTGTATTTTAAATAGCAGCTTCAGGATGACACAAATCCCAACAGAGGAGATGCTACGCATTGCCACTGCTTTAAAAGGATTCTTGAACTCTGCATCTTGAGGGACAGATGTCACCTTCACAGTCTGCCTCAGTGCAGCAAACAGAAATACATCTAGAAGTAGTAATATGGCTTTCAGCCTCTTAGTTCTAGATTTCTTTTTAATGGATGCATTAGAAGCATTTGCAGTAAAAAGTGTTTCTACAAAGTTGAGGCTCATCTCTAAGAAAAAATCCACTCTAAAAATATTCACTTAAAAGAAAAAATAGTCTCTAATCACTGAGTATAATGATGATGAAAAGTTTATGATCCCATATTCAACCTGAAATTCACTATTTCAAATGAACTGGCACCTCAATGCACTAAATTTGTATGCTTTTTAACATAGAGGAGCAGCACCAGGACAGCACTACTAAATAAACTTCATGAATTTTGGTCTGGTCTATCCAGAGAACTCTATTCTTGCTCTAAGAAACAAAATTCCTTCCAAAACACTTCTGTGGGGAAAAGAGAAGGGAAAGGGAAAGGGAAAGGGAAAGGGAAAGGGAAAGGGAAAGGGAAGAGAGAAAGACCTGGAAGGAAAGAATTTAAAGTAACTTAGATTATGGAATACCTACAATGATTACACACCTACATTTGTACTAAAATGTACAAATCTGAATAATGGATATACCAGTATATTTGACAAATAAGAACTGGACATGAACATTTTAAATCTCAGCCCTCTTAATGAGTTAAGTCATGTAGCTTTCCAACACTTTTTTGACTGAATAAACAGACCAGAAACTCTGGCACAGGTGTTAACATTTACCTCAACGTTCTCTTTACAAAAGCATCCTTGCCAAGAAGTAGGATTATTAGAAATTTTGTGGAAAGCAAATGAATGCTGAAGAAGCTCAGCTCAAATGAAACTGAAAATCTTTCTGCACTATGAGCCAAAAGGTATAAAAAGTGAAAAACTATGTATATATGAGTCGCTTAAACAAAAATTTGAAATCATAGAGTTACTTCTTCGGCTGCCAATTCTGTGGAATTTAGAAAATAGAAATGATGTGAATAACAATTTTTGTGATGTCTCTGGAGATAGCATGCTTCTAGCTTTGTTAACAACACAGCTGAATAACTCTGGTTACTTTTTGTTGGCATATACTCATCTGACAAAATTTGAAAAACGTAAATTCTTCTGGGAGCATGTCTTTGTCAAGTATTAATGGCACTAGAGACTTAAATTGACATCTATGTCATGCAGCCATGCATCTGTCAGTATAATAAAAATATACCCCTAAAAGATTACTTGACTGACTTTGGCAGCAGATGTTTGAGCTTATTTTGATGTAAAAAAGATTAAATATTTTTGTCAATAGTTTCTAATTGTGATTTTTATTCAGGAAGACATCTTTGTAACTGCAAGACATTCCATTGCCCCAGACACCATTTTAATTCATCAATAAAACATCATAACAGGTGAGCAGAGTACCAGTAATTTATGGAATGTGAAGCTACACCACTTCTACATGTTTTGTGAGATCCTTACCTGTCATTGCATTTTGTTTGATCTTTTCTCAAGAAAGCAGAGAGAGCAAAGAAGAGTGAGCTAACAACTGCACCTTGTACAGCCAACCATTTTTAACATGAGATATGTTTTGGTGCCTTAAAGTAAAAAGCTTTAGAATTGAAGACCATGAAGTAATTTCAAACTATATATAGTAAATAAAATACAGTCCTATACAATATACTACAGTATAGTCACCGCTATAACTAACTTGACTCAAAACATTTTCTTGCACACAAAGCCACAGCAATCAGGAGAGGTAAAATAACATTATAACAACAGACTGGCCCAGATTCGCAACTATGTAAGTGCCTAATGACGCAAAGCAGAGACTACTGGAAATTAGAAAACTACCCAGCCTACAAAATAAGATCAACTTAAAATGTTTAGGCACATCAGTAAGTATCACTGTTAGCATCTTCAGACACGTCTGCCTTCTGTAATCATAGCCTGCAGACACTTACTCAATATCGAGGGTGTAACGACAACCTGCATGCAACCCTGGACCAGAAACAGCTCCATAATATGGGTAGCAGCAATTTACTCAACTGTTTTCTTCAGTGCAGAAGATGTCAACAAACAAATTGCTTCTCTCTATAACTGGAAAGGACTTTCTCCCCTTTGAATTAACACCAAGTAGCCAAACTGGGACTGAATCCTTTGGTTCATGCACAAGCCAGAGCCTGATGTAGATGGCTGCACTGTGAGTGCAACGACATTGGGCCAGTGCCTTCAGAGGGCTGGCTGCTCTGTACACCCAGTCCTCACACTGCAGCTCCTTGGAGCAACCCCTGCATCAGTCAAAGACCTGGCCCTGAACCACTCTGCTCCTGAAGGCTGCTAGGATGCTCCTGAGTTTAGCCCAATAGTTTTGGGGTTTGCTTGCTTGTAATGGGTGATCAAGGGCAGAACACATTCTCAATACACACCCAAAGAGTCGACCCTCCATGTATTAAGAAATCTTCTTCTCTTCTGCCCATAAAAATCTTCTGTAAATAGAAGTGAACATCTACCCAGTTTTATTTTACCGTTAGTAAGAAGTACCAAATTCAAGCTCTCTCTCTAGAAAGCCAAAATGTCCAGACGCATAACCTAGTGAGTCTGAACAACCCCAGTTATGAAGCTTTCATCACCTGTGTGAGCAAAACACTTGATGTGGGAGACAAAAGAAAAGGACTGAATTTTCCATGCCTTGTCTTTTTCCTAGATACTGAACGTGCACACTACAAATTTGTCCAGCTTTAAAGATAAATAAAATCCAACAGGAGGCTTTGTGCAATTTTCAAAAGAACAGGATTTGTATTTGGACTTAATAAAATGGATTTGTTGTTTAGTCCAGTCATACAACCTGTGCTACCCTGTTCCCCACTCACAAATGTTGTATGAAGAACAAATTGTTTCAACTATGTTTTGCTATCTTTGCAAATAAAGCAATCATTATCTCCAATTTCAAAGTTGTAAAGGGTATTTCATAGGTAGATTAAGGAAAAAAAATCAGCATACTAGTAAGTGCTCTGGAGCTGATCCTGTCAAGGAAATAGCCTTCACAACATTCTGAACTCAATAAGGAAACAATAACTGTCATAACTTTTCAGTTATTTTTCTTCCTCTAATACATTACCAACTCAACATATAATGTGCATTTATGCAAGAAAGCTATTTTTAAAATTTACATATTACATCCATTAAGCTTAATCAGTCATATGCAAAGCATCTCTGAAATCTGATATGAAAAGTAAAAAAAAACAACAAACCACCAGATCCACAAAAACTAATGTCAGCAAGGCAGCAGCCATCAGCAGCATCAGTGTACTGTGAAAACAGTATAGAAATAAGCACACAGCCCTCAGTCTGGTATTTCAAATGCGAAGTACTTTGGAGGCAAAGCTTCAAAGTAGAAGGAGCAGAATGACAGGTTTTTACCTTACAGTGAAATACACTAATTGCTTTAATGCAGAATGAGAGAAAATTAACAAAAATTGAAGCTGTCTGACTCATACTGAGCAAAACACATGACAGAAAGCGTTTAGCTCAGAGTACTTCCTAAACGCCGCTTTGTAAACTTCCATATGGACTGCAGGTTAGGCTCCAACTTTAAAAGGAGCCTAAACTTTACCATAGCCTGAGGACTCCACAACTGCTTCTTGGTGAAGAAGTCAGTCAACCACAGCAAAAAATACAACTTAAAAGAATATCCAAATAAACAGATGGACTTGTTTTTAAGAATGGTATTCATCAGGAGATCTTCAATCCCAAATACAATTCCACAAAACATTTTCAGGTGAAATCCTGCAAAAACAACAGTTCACACATTCATAGCGATGAAATTCATACCCTTCATACTCAACCACTGGTATTATTTTCAACTAGAAAGAAACATCTATTCCAAATCAAAGAGAAGACAGTGATGCAAAAGGAAAAGGTCTTGCGAAGGACAGTCAGAAGAACCTGTTTGATGAGGCTGATCTCATTCCTTGGAGGAAGACGACAGACTTGTTGAATCAGAAGCTGCGGTTTGGATGGGAAGGAGCTAGAAAAGGCTAAAACTGGCCAGTAAGCACGGAAACATCCATCGTCGTGCTTTGTGTGAACCCCTTTGCAGAAGGCATGCTCGTTTTTTAATGTCCCTTTCATTCTTTCTGGCAAACATAAGAAAGGCACAAAGCAGGAATAATTTCATTCTGAAACACAGGTTGATAAATTGTCTCACACGCTACCAGATGCTAAAGGGAAAGCTATTAAGAATTAAGGTTTCATCCATTTTGTGTGTCAATTTGTGGTTTGCTCAACTACTTAAAGTTGCCTTCTAGACCATCAAGGTATTTTAAAATATAGCCGAACTGAAATGTAAAGCAACAGGAACTTATTTCAGGGCAGAATAATGAGGAAAAAAAATATTCAGGTCTACTACAGCCAATCCTTCATCTCATAATTTGGGCCATTTGTGTGGTTTGTAAATGTAACATTAAAGGGAATCAAAGCACTGCAGTATACAATTAATCCATTTCTGTAGAGTCATCATCAATATTTAAAAGCCTACACAAAATAACAGTAAGAGGTAGTCCTAGGCTCTACCTGCACAATTAGAAAAGCAGTTTGGGTAGTAATTATTTCAAAATAATTAGTGAAATTTATATAATTCATGCCATCTTTCCAGTATCCCAGAGGTACAAGAACAAGTTATCTGGAAAACAGAAAATAATTAAGAGTGAAGTTCTTTGTGCTGTCTTTGCTTCTGTCTTTTCAAAAGTACAACCAGCTCTGAACCTCCCAAAGTCCACCTGTACACAAGAACGCTATGAGCTTTTTCTTTTTTTTTTAAAAAACATTGGTATGGTAGTTACGGTGTTCCTAATCACAAGATTTCATTTCAGTTTCCCTCACTAGGAAATAATTGCATCATACTTGATTTCAAGAAAGAAAATGTCTGATTGCAAAAAGTTTTAATAAAGCAACAATTATGCAGTTATAATAAAAAAAATCAAAAGATGATAAAACCTAACATATTTCAGTCTTGAAACATCAGTATTCAACATTCAGGTCTCAGAACAATAAAATCCCCTAACTCATTATGAAATCCAGCTCCACTGCTAGAAAGAGGCTACCTGGGGCTTTGGCCTGGCAGCAGCACAGTGCATTTCTCCACAGCGTAACCAGCAGTAAGAGGTACCATGGGGAACAGGCACACCCCGCGGTGCTCAGGATCTACTCAAAAGCAGCCTAAGCAAGGTCAATCCTGGCTACAGCTGCAGCGCTGACCTCAACAAGTGTATTTTCAAGTAAAAGTAGTAAGTGCCCATACCACTGCTTTTTCTTAGGGTATTAACACTCATGAACAATATTCAGTTTAGAAAAATAAGAAAAAAGGCACACCTCATGCCATACCAAAACAGCCCTGGCACTTTTTTCCAGACAAGACCTCACTTGCAAATTTTGCCGCAAAGTTAGAGGAAAGCAAGGTGTTATTGCAAGACCAGCCTGGAAGGAAGATTTTGGCAATGAATTACAAGCTCCTGTAAGCAACTAGCGCAGACATGCATGATTTGAAGAGCCTGGAAGCATTGAAGTAAGGTCGACTTTTAAATGTATCCAACTAAGCGAACGTAACATGCTCTGCATATGAACATGTTGTGTAACCACTCTAATGGTCCTTCCTCTGTATAGCCTGAAATTAGAAGCGGCTCCCACTGTGGTCAGTGTGAGTCACTTTACAGAAGAAACAGAGAATCCGGTTATGCATTTTACTATACTTTTTTTTTTGGTTTATAAACATAAACCCAAAATGTTGCTATAGGGCTAAATATTTGTATAACAATGGTCGTGTATTTCTTTATACGGGAAAGTGGAACTTAATAACCTGGGTATTTCAGTCAAACCAGGAATAAGACATTACAGTAAAATATGGACTGGATGCTGTCCATAAGAATATTGTTCCGAACCTTTCTGTGTGTTGTTGTCAAATACGATCCATACTTCTTCTTAACTGACTGCTTCAAAAAGTTACCATCTATAAGCAAAAAAAAAATCTTGAGAAGACCATAAAAGATATTAAGAATAAATTGTAACCATCAACTTACTCTAACAGAGAAATCAGAAATTGCCCCTTTCATGACAAGTCAGCTTGGTCAGAGAGAGAGATCAATTACTGTCTCTGTTTCACTGTTCCTGGAACATACAATCCGTGACATGTCTTAAAATAGAGAAACAAAATCTAAAGTTTGAAAAAATACAGAAAAAAAGTATTTTTGCTGTTAGCTTACCACTTTCACATTCCCCACAAACTTTAAAAACTCTGTTCAGGAACTTTAAAGAGAAGGGAGATCACAAGTAATCAAAATGATGTGAAGGCCTGTAGATATTGTCAAAGGCGTGACAAAGCCAAGAGCCCAGATGAAATCCCTGGTGATGACAGGATTTCAGATGGTGTGGGACAGTTCTCTGTTCCTGTCATGTTGTTGGCGTTTTCTAATCTTCCCTAGCCGCAGATGCCCATAGCGCATGATTCATCTCAGCAACCATCAGGCCGGAGCCATACTGCTCAGTTACCTGCCCTGCACCTTAGTTACGTAGCCTGCGGATGAGCTGGACACCTGCTCCTTGGGTACCCAGTGGCTGGGTAAGAAGGAAAGCAAGGGGTCAGTTTTATTATACTTTCAAGATGCCTCTTTAACACTAACTTTACAGGCACTTCTTAATGATGAAGGAGATTAAAGCTATTATTAAAAAAATTGCAGTAAATAGGCACTGTTGTTATAAGACTGTGTATTCAAGCAGATGATATCTGGCAGAAGCAGTATTTAGGCTGTGATGAAAATTTTACTGAGGTTAGGCTGGACAAGAATCTTTCATTTCTGTGAAGTGCAACAGGAGGGCAGGCTTTCTGCACTGTTGCACACCAATAATGCCATGCAGAAAGATAAACTGTCAAGCTGCAACACCTAATCAATAACTTCATCATATATGCACCAGAGTGTCATCACTGAAATTTCCCATCCTTGCTTCCTGATTATTCCACTGGTCAAATGAAGATAAGGAAATGTTGGCTGCCCATGTCAAGCGGGACTCATGCTACCTCATCATGTAGGGCTATTACTGGTTAGACAACGTATTTGAGCTTTCTAGAGCAGACACAACTTCTGGGTGCAGATCAGATGACCACACGTTGAAGACTGATTTCCCTAAATAGCCAATGACAAGAGGTAGGCACTGTCAGGTGGGACACCTGCGTTTTGTCAACCCAAGACAGATGATGTGAATTCACCCTCCTGTGGCAAAGATGCTTGTGGTTAATTCACCATCACCACCACAAGCACTTGCACCACAAATCCTTTCAGCTATAACCACAAACCAAAACCACAAGAACTGCTCGTACTTGCTATTTTTGCTAACATTTTCTTCCATAGCTTCTAGTAACAGTTTACCCCCTGACTCAAGAGTAGTACCACCAGGTGAAACAAATTAGCAAACAAATTTGACCCTTTGCTTGGGACACAACTAAATCGCTAGCTTTTTTCTATGTCATACCACCTAATTGTCAGAGTTATTCTCACTGAAAGTTTCAATAAAAAGGACTGTGGCTCACTAATCAGAGCTCAGGACAGAAGAAACAAAGCCAAGGAAATAAACCTACAAACAATATATACAGACAATTTGACTGAAGAAAGATTTGAGAAAGCTGATTAATCGCTTCAAAGTATACTGCTCCTCTTTTTCCTATTAAAGAGTATTTTTAAAGTGTTGATCAAATAAGCACTTCTATGGTTCTCGTTTTATCTATCCTTCTGTAAGCCAAAAAGGCAGACTAATGCATATAGCATAAAAAACACCACTATGATGAATGTGTGTAGTCCAAGGTTAGTAATTTTTCTCCCAAATGCTGGAATGTATACAGCCCATCTAGAGCAACTTTCTGAAAAAATGGTCTCAATAAGTTAGTATTTTAATGAGTTTTCATTCCTTCTGTATTTTATATCAGGAACATTCAAAATCTTAAGAAGCTCCAAGCTTTCTTATAGACCTTTTGCATCCAGGATTAGTATGTAACTCAGAGTGATCTACTCCACATCTAGGAAACACAAACAGGGATAGTATAACCTAATTTGTGCATAGCAAACACTTCATTACATTATTCTAAAACTACTAGAATGATTTATGAGCCAGCTGAGTACTTCTGAAAAATGCATTGGACAACAAAGATATAATTAGGCAAAGCACAAATGTTTCTTATATGAATACAGAGACCAGTAACGTCAAAGGATATTACAGGCATCTTATGCTAGATATAAACATAACTGTAAGGCAGGTAAAGTATGTTTTTATAGCTGCTCAGAAAAGAAAAAGATTAATAATCTTTTAAAGCTCTCTATAAAATTACTTCTCTAGTGGCAATTAATAGAGGCCCCAAAACACCAGTCACACACTCCAATCACCAGGGAGAAGGAAATGAAATGACCATTTCAAAAACCCTCACTTTATTGAGTACGGAAAGTTCTGTTTTCTCTTGGAAAGCAGCTACACCAATCTCATATTCTGTAACCACATCAGCAAAGAAACGGTTCAGTGAACGTCTAGAGAAGTTCTTACGTCCCTGAAGCATCAGGTAGATAGATTGCAGTACAAAACCCACACTATAAAATAGCATGAGCTTATGGTCACAATTCACAGGAAGAGATGACCTGTTAAATTATTTCTAATGATCTTCTGATCTATACATATCCAACTGATACGTATAAAAGCCACAAACAGTACAAAAATTTTACCAGAATTTGTTAAAGGCAGGAGAAAAACGTACTGCTCTGGCTGGAATAAGCGCCTATGCTGGAGTGTGGCTCTTTTCTTTCCCTGAAGTCTCAGGCAGTCTTTTCTTTATACTTCAAACTAATTAAATCTACCGCAATTAATGATTATAGTTTTTCCTTCAATCAGCCCATATTCCTCTAGGAAATTAACTTAGCTATTAAAAGCCTAAAGGCTGGAAAGGAACCTAGTTAGATGAGTTTTACCTCCTCTGTATTGCCTGTGTAATCAAATGCCGTTTCCTCACCAGTTTAATTCTAATCAGTTTAATTACTGAAAATTACAACCAAAAAAAGCCCTTTACTTCTTACACCAGAACAAACGAGAATGTCGTGTGTTTGCCACACGTGGTGGCACAAGAATACTGAGTGGCAACACTTTGATACTGCATGTGAGGGAGAGGAAATGACCGAAAATAAAGACAAATTCTAATATTCTTTAGACAACAGCTATTTGAATGAGAAGGTGGAAATGGCAATCCACAAGCCAAGAATAAAACTCAATGCAGGCTGCTTCCAAGGTGTGAAATTAGGGGAAAGTCTGTTACTTCAGCCTTAATTGCACAAGACCTGCTTAGCTCCACTGAGTCTTAAGTTGTATTTCCTACTTAGTCTTTTGGTCAAATGCTTGCTGCACAGAGCAATGGGAAAGCAAAACCTGCACCACTTGGGATGGCTTCATTCTCTCTCTCCCACCAAAAGAATGAAGATATTTCAAGCATTAGGAGAGCTGTCCATGCACAGGGAGAGAAAGCTAGACTAGGAGCAACACTCTGTTCTTGCCACATCTCTAAAACAAACTTATTCTAGTAGGCCATAAAAAGAAAGGAGAAACCATGGGAAAATGTCTCAGGTGTAGGAAAACACTGGTGGAAACCAAACCGAAGAGTAACACCAGGATAAGTGATCCCAGAAACAGAAAAGGACTAAAAGAAAAAGCACAAGCTGCTAATTGAAATGCTGTATTTTATATAAAATTACTGAGATGAAAGGTTTCTCAAACCACTCTGTTATATACACACTTACATAAAAATATTTAGAGAGAGTAAGTATGCACATTTTCCTCCACTGGATTTCAACAGCAAAAGTATTTCTTAGTGTTATGAGACTTTTAAAAAGTAATTAGTTCACGGTATGTTCCTCTTATCTCTTGCCACGCGGAAACTCTGCTGATAAGAAAAATGCAAAGCAGTATCATGCCTTTATTTCTTCTGAAATACACAAAAAATAAAACAAATCCATTCTTTAACTGATCTTAATTTCTTTTTAGAATTTTTCCTCTTTGGCCATAATGTATTTACTGTCTACTTTATAATTTTAAGGACCTCAACCACTTTAAATCTTCTCCATCCAGATTACTAATCCCAGTAATCTCATTTAAAATGTTATTTCACACTCTGATACTGCAAAGCCACCTGATCTGTACAAGAAAGGGCTAGGAATATGCTGTTGACTGTTACTGGAAGACATTGGGATCACTGCAGAAAGTGGGAAACCAACTGCACGAAATGGTGCTAGTAAGAGACAAAGCAGCACGGAAAAGTCTAAAAATACAGGAACAAATTATTTTAGTTTTGCTGAATTCACCAATCAGCCAGCTTTGTATTTTGGAATGTCCACTACAGTGTGGAAAAGACAAATTTTGGCTTGCCACAGACAAAAACTGTAATCCTTCTCCAAAAAAGGAAACTTGTGTAATCAAAGACAAGTTTTTGACTAATTGTTTTCACCAATCTTTTAATAATGGAAACCAGGTAGGCAGGAGATTACCACAGCAGTACTTAGCATCCTGGAATCTGCACAGAAATGTGGAAAGGTAAACTACATAAAATTTACTAAACGGCAAACCATCTATTTTCTTAGAGAAGTAAGTCATACCTTTTCAAAAAAGACCATTTTGTTGCAAGACAACACGCATGCTTTTCACAAAGTCTCCTGTGCCAAGATGCCTTTAGCCACCAAATCTTTAAAAATTCCCTTGGTTTGTAAAGAATCACAGAAAGCAGCAGTATCTTGATAAGCAAACACACCAAGCCTGTATCTGAGTCTACAGTGCTCTTCTGAAAGGAGTATCCAATCAACTGGATCAAGATAAAAACTCCCACGGTGGAGAAACATCACACTTCTGTAAATACAAGTCACTTACAACCTTTGTTCAGAAATACCTGTCTTTGAACATTTAAAAGGTTGTAGCATTAATGCAATCAAGTATATCTAATAGGACAGTACACCTCAATCAAAGCTTTTAAAAGTTCTAGACTTAGATAAGACAGCCTCATACCCTTACCCACTTCAAACTGCTTTACTGTAAACAGGAGGATATTTTACCCAATCCTTTCTCAAGTTTTTCCTAGACTTTTCTTCTCCTAGAACATGGGGAAAGTTGCAGAGAAGTTCCTTGCAAAGGTTATGGCTTTTGAAGCACTAATAAAACTCCCATTGAATAAAACGTGGAAAGAATTTAAACTTTAAATATTGCAGAAGCATGGATATATTAACAGTAACTCTTTACTAAGTGATGCATTTTTCCCTGTTCCATTTGCGATAATATTCGTTCTTCCTCTGGAAGATCAAAATTTAGAAAGCTACCGTTATCATGGGTACCTTTCTACAAGAAGAGCTGGAAAGAAGACCCTGGGAACCACAGACCTGTCAGTCTGACCTCGGTGCCAGGGAAGGTGATGGAACAAATCATCCTGAGTGCCATCACACAGCACATGCAGGACAACCAAGCGATCAGGCCCAGTCAGCATGGGTTCAGGAAGGGCAGGTGCTGCTTGACCAATCTCATCTCCTTTTATTACAAGGTGACCTGCTTGGTGGACAAGGGGAAGGCTGTGGACGTTGTCTGTCTGGACTTTAGTGAGGCCTTTGACACCGTCTCCCACAGCATCCTCCTGGAGAAGCTGGCTGGGCATGGCTTGGATGGGCATACGCTTTGCTGGGTCAAAAACTGGCTGGATGGTCAAGAACAGAGAGTTGTGGTGAATGGAGCTAAATCCAGTCACAAGTCCTGTTTTGGGGCCAGTCCTGTTTAACATCTTTATGAATGATCTGGATGAGGGGATTGAGTGCTCCCTCAGCAAGTTTGCAGATGACACTAAGTTGGGAGGGAGTGTTCATCTGCCTGAGGGTAGGAAGGCTCTGCAGAGGGACCTGGATAGGCTGAATCAGTGGGCTGAGGCCAATTGTATGAGGTTCAACAAGGCCAAGTGCCGGGTCCTGCACTTTGGTCGCAATAACCCCACACAGCGCTACAGGCTTGGGGACCAGGAGTTGGAAGGGACCTCAAAAGATCAACCAGTCCAAGCCCCCTGCCAGAGCAGGATCACCTAGACTACGTCACACAGGAACGGGTCCAGGCGGGTTTTGAATGTCTCCAGAGAAGGAGACTCCACAACCTCTCTGGGCAGCCTGTTCCAGTGCTCTGTCACCCTCACAGTAAAAAGGCTTTTCCTCATGTTCACATGGAACCTCCTATGCTCCAGCTTGCTCCCATTGCCCCTTGTCCTATCATTTGACATCACTCATGACAGAGAGAACTGTAACACTTATAAAGAAAATTATAGCTTGGGGCTAACACAGCTTGGGGGAATAACAAGAGTTAACAGGATAGCAATTATTTAGCAGAAGCAATATATCTTAGGTCATTGTGTAAAGGGAGGTAGGCTACAGACAGTTCCTGATAAGGCCAAGGATGTCCTGCCTGAAGCGTCTTACAGCTTCTGATAACAACAAGAACATTGCAGCAAATTGGTAGAAACCGGGTTTGTGGTTTGGAGAAACACCAGAGGTCCAGGGAGCATGCACAAGGAACAAAGGTGAAGAGCTTAGTAGGGAAAAGGACTCCCCGAGACCCCAGCCCACAACCACCAGGAGGCACTGCGCAGGCGCGACTGGACTTCTCGGAGAAAGACCGGCTTTTCGGGGAAAGGATATGAATATGCATAGGTGTTTTTGCATAGTAATGAATATGCAACACTTTACTGTGTAAAAGCTAAGACAAGCTGCCACAGAAGGCGCACGCTAATTCAGAGGAAAAGATCCCCCGTGTGCCAGTGCGCTTAATGAACATACCTATTTTACAACCTTACAGGTTGTGGAGTCTTCTTTCCACATGTCGCTGAGAAGAGCGTGGCTCCTTCCTCCTGACACTCACCCTTTATAAATTTATGAACATTAATGAGGTCACCCCTCAGTCTCCTCTTCTCCAAGCTAAAGAGACCCAGCTCCCTCAGCCGCTCCTCATAAGGGAGATGCTCCACTCCCTCAATCATCTTTGTAGCTCTGCCCTGGACTCT
Source organism: Mesitornis unicolor (assembly GCF_000695765.1). NCBI lineage: Eukaryota > Metazoa > Chordata > Aves > Mesitornithiformes > Mesitornithidae > Mesitornis > Mesitornis unicolor. Next base: position 58,845 of record NW_010178298.1, on the reverse strand, counting down.
TTCAAGCCATTCCCTGTCCTTCTTGCACTGAGGGGCCCAGAACTGGACACAGTATTTCAGATGCGGTCTCACCAGGGCAGAGTAGAGCAGAAGGAGAACCTCTCGGACCTACTGACCACACCCCTTCTGATACACCCCAGGATGCCATTGGCCTTCTTGGCCGCAAGGGCACATTGCTGGCTCATGGTTATCCTGCTGTCCACCAACACCCCCAGGTCCTTTTCTGCATGGCAGAACGATAAACTGTTCTTCCCCATGGTAAAGGCCAGGAGTGAATAAAAACAGAAAAGTGTCATTAACGTGTATTTCCTGTTCTTCAAAATCAGTAATTCCAAAGGATGTCCATTTGGAGGTTCAAGCCCTTTTCATGCAACCTACAGAACTATCATGCGACCAAGACGAAACTCAGAGCTGCATGGAAAGCTCTCATGCCACAACCATCACGATGGTCAGTACTGACTAAACAGCTTGTCTTTAAAAGATTTAATTCTGTAATCTGAGAAATACCATAGATGCAGCAGACTGGATATGTCCTAAGTATAGTTTCATAAAAGAAATCTTGCAGCTCAGCAATTTCACTTTTTATTGTAAGGGATGTTATGACAGCTTCACAGTGGATTCATATTTAAATATAACTTTAGTCTCCTTTTGCATCCTTCGAAACATCCATCACTGTAACTTCAGTCTTTTCATAATTTAAATGAATAATCTTCAGCTGCTAAATACTGCTTTAGCCTGTTTTGACAGACTAAATCAATACCTCTTGCAGTTACTGTTGGAAAGTACTAGAAGCCCCAGTTATTGGATGCTTTGACCTTCCTTCTCTAGCCAGTTACTCATGCTGTCAGCTCACTTGCACAGGTCTCCATACCCGAAGCAGGGCAGTCCCACTGCTCTGCAGGAGTCAGGAAGGGTTGAGCAATGGCGGCAGAGATCCGCTGCAACAGCCAGGCGCGGGACTCAGCAAACGCTGATCTGCCCCAAACCAAGCTTTTAGAAACCAGGCTTCCAGTTACGCTTCTGGCTCCACAACACAAGAGGTTTTATGCTTCTAGAAACGGCATCTGTCATTAGAGGAAAGTAGGTGTTTTCACAACCTTTATGGGAAAAAATGTCCCAGTGACCCCAGTGGGCTCAATTTAACTTGCTGTGAGAGAGAACTGTAGAACTACTATTGAGAAAAGGATAAAAGTTTTATGTATCTTTCTGTCAAAGCTGGGTTATTTGGGGGGTTTGTTTATTTATGTTGGGGGCGTTCTAGTTAACGCTAACATATGCATACTTTTAGTCTTGGAACTTGTGACCTAAACTGCACCTATAGATCCAGTGAGAAAAAAAACACCAACCCCAACAAAAATGAGTTCTCTGCTTTCACAAGTCTCTCAGAGTCCCCAGTTACAAACTGCTTCTCTGGCCAGTAAAAGAAAATGAGTGCAGAAAGAGCAGTAATGTTTTGATACCGTTGCTATGTCATAAAAGTATTATTACATATATGAATTTTCATTAAATTCGTCATGAAAATCATGTTCAACAGGTAAACCTTAAGTACAGGCATGGGAGGCATAAGATCCTGTTGGCCAGCAGATTTAAGCAGATAAAGAGCCAACAAACTGTATCTTTTATTATTTTCTCAAGTTATAAACCAGGTTGTACCAATATTAATTAAGATGCTTGGTGAATGCATTAAGAATCCTCTAGTAACATCATCTATTTAATAACGGACAATGACCATTCCAGAATGGTGGTGTACTCACTCTGTTAAAAAAAATACAGTGAAAAAGGATTACATGTTCCACTTTAACACATCATCTAAAAAGCTCAACAGAAGGAAAAAAAAGAATCCATGAGAAAACAAGCAAAATACTGATTATTCATTGGACATCCTCTTAAAGTATAGAAACTATAAGAATACTCTCTGCATCCCAAGGGAGCATTTTTAAAAGCTAAAATATCAGCTTTCATTTTGTTAAACAAGAAATAATTTGACCATTTACTCAGTTAAAAAAAGCTGTAACTAAAAATTCTGTGTAATATCACCTACTTATTAAATTAATTGAAAAAAATACTATATTTTTGTTGAAAAATAAAATTACTATGACTTAGAGCAGCTTTAGAAACTGCCAGGAACACATAAGATTTTTCCCAACTGATACTCCTCTCTTCTTTCTTCCATTTTATTCTTTCTGGAAATGGCTGTGTACATAGATAATCTCGAGAACGTCAGGTTGAGATATTTTTATTATTATTCAACCGCTTAATGCTTTTACATTTCCATGATTTACACTTGAAGAATGTAATAGCAAATACACGTAATGACAAAAAATATTTGCTAAACCAGCCAGCTTTAACTAATGCTGCTGAAGCCACATGAGCAGAAAACAAATTATGGCTTTGTAAATGACAGTGTTTGGACTATGATATTTCAAAGGGTGCTCACGAAGAATCATTTTAGCACAAGGTACTTTTCTCCTTGGTTCCCTTGTAGTCATTGGTCCTTCTTGAAAGTGAGTTTGAGTATGCAGTGGATGTAGCCACCAAAATTCCCATCCCATCGAGCAATATCCTCGTTTCCACCAATCATATGATGGATCTAATTAGCTTTCATGAATATCTTTCTTTATGTTCAGAAACATTTGAACCTATAAGCATTTGACCTATAAGCTTTACAGCATTCACATCATGCATATTCAAAGCTGGAAATCTGCACTCTGGAGGAGAATAAGGGACAGCTGATATCAGTTTTCAAAATCTCAAAGAGTAATTGAGTACTGCAGCTTGGGAGCACGTCAGCATTTTTGCTTTGGTATAACACAGTCAAACAACACAATAGAAAAGATCAGACTTTCACCCAGAGAAGCAGAAATTTCATCTCTTAAGCAGAAACTCATAGAAATGAAGTGAGCTCTTAACAGAAATGCACAGCAGGTACAGTCGGAGAACTCAAGCACTCAGAAGATACTGTCACAAGGAAGCAGAAATGCATCAGAAACTGATTCAGACAGGTTTTCAATCACAAACACAAGTTTAACTCAGCTTATATGAACTTAAAGTTAGCAACTGTACTTTAACATTACTCATTACATCTATCTGCCCTGACATTCCTGCAAGGGATTGTCTCACATACGACCATTTCATCCTTCCATGACTGCACATACGTTTAAATAAAGACAGTTGCGCCCAAAATACCACAATCTGTAGTACTTAATTGAAAGCAGACCTTTGGCAACTGCTACTCCTGAGCAAAGAAATAATCTTGAGCCCAAATGAGATGCTGTTACCAGGGCCAACAAGCACTATTTGTCTCCAAGATTTTATCTCAGAGGAAAGCCATCCCATCTCAGCACTCGTACCTCACACACTCCCCTCGTGGTTTTCTCCACCTAACCCAATCCCCACGTTTCTCCTCTCTTTTCAAGGCTCTACACATGACGTTTTCTCCCAACCACATCCTCTACTTCTGTCTTCTTCAGTTCTTCTCCCCACTGCTGTCTCCACTCCCCAGCTCTATGTTTCCTAACCAGTCTGCTTTTCCACACCTCTCTGCTTCCTCTGCTTCTCTAAGCTGCCCTCTTGCCATCTGCTGTCCAGCTTTCACTGCAATTTGACATTTTGCCTTTCAGTTTCAGCACATACAGTTTCCAGTAACCAGATTTAAGTGACTTAAGTTAAAAAGAAGGCAAATAGTAAACAAGCAGCTATCAGATGTAGATGCCTAAAGCAGGCTTCATCTAAGCAAATTAGCATTTGAGAAAATAATCCCTTTTTCATTGCCCCAGTAAACATTGCATGCAACTTCCCTACTGCTTTCCATCTTTCAGAGTCATCCTACATGAGAGATACCTACAACACTCTTCTGGGCAGTCAAGAAAAATACAGATTCAAATTAATTTATCAGGCAGGGCTACCTCCTGAGAGGGAATGCAGCTGCTAACTAGAAAACCTTATCTGATAGCTTGGTAGTTAAAAGGTCACATGAAAGCGGGAAGTATCTTGATTGAAGAATAGCCATTATCTTTTCGTATGCACCAAGGTAATTTTTTTTCTCTGGGAAACAAAGCTCTTAAGAATGTTTTACTGGACTCCATACAGATAATTTAAAGTTTGTTCCTCAGTGTCTCATAAATGTTGGCTATGTAATTATGAAACTGTAAACAAACGCATGTTGCGGAATTATGCTACTGAAAAACAGAAGTATGGAATATATAAATGTACATATGCACTATTAAGATTAGATAATAAGCCATTTTTCAACTACAATTCAAATAATATGCAAACAGTTTCACTTAGAAAGATTCATCACAAGTACTGAATTATTAAACAAACAACCCAAATTATCAAAATGTGAAAAAAACTTGCTCTCTTGAGGCTAGACAATTTAATCAGCCTACAGGAAATAAATGCTGAAAAAGTTAAATTTAGTGCTTAGGGAGTATTATTTTAACCTCTCTGGTTCAGCAAGATTTAAGATTTGTCTCAGAAGACTCATCTCTTCTCATATTAACTTTACTTTCCCCATTCTTTCTTTCACTTACTTATGCGATTAACAACAAACAAAACAACAAAATCCTATATTGCAATTGCATTTCAAGTGCTGGAGATCAAACAACAATCCCTTTACCACTAACTGAAAACTAACATTTACATTAAAGCCCCACATTTTTTTACTTATGAGCATTTGTCTTGTTTTTATCATGTATTTTCATGAAGGAATACTGATGGCAACATCTAGTTTCTATCCACAGAACTAAACAGTAGAAACCTGAATTAATGATTGAATTGGAGGCTTTACCACATAAATTCAGCTGCCGGTATTCTGCCACCTGCTTTACAGGAACTCCTTGGGGTGAAGCTGGGCTCTGTAACTGTGTGCAGTTAAGATTATAAGTGATGTTTAAACCAGAAATTTAACACCATAATACGTCATCTGGAAAAGAGAGACTGAGCAATCATATTTGAAAAATAATTCTGTCTAACAGTTCTTAAATTTGAAGGTAAAGAAAATACTGAGCACTCAGTGGTGCAGATCAAACTCCACAGAAAACAGCATGTGCAGTTTAGCTCCAGGTAGGAATATGGTTTTGTCAGCTTCTCTGGTCCACCTCCAAATGCCACAGCAGATCTGCTGTGTGGACATCAGTAGAGTTTGGGCATTCAAGAGCCCAGAAGCTCTTCAAAAGGAAAACCTGAGCAGGACTATAAGAGGAGCTTATGGATCGTAATTACAACAGAGGCGGTCTATCTTGAAAAAAAGAGTCCTCAGGAGGCCCAGTTCAAATCTACCAAAGTAGTTTTATTTTGAGTGAGTGGACATATATCAGCTGGTTTTCTACAATGGGTACAATAAAGATCTTTTTCCCTTAAACAAACTATGCAGAAATAAAATTCTTCAGATACTCTTCACAAAACACGATGCTTTCAAAACGTCACTTGTTAGAAAAATGAGACAGAATGGCAACAGCTTACACAAGCAAGAAAAAAATCGCTATTTCATGATGTGGCATGGCTCTCTGCATGGCTTTCAAGTCACCGACAGGCAAGTCACAGAACAGCACACACTAACTCCAGCTTTCCACAGCACTATCAACTCTTACCAATTAACCACAACACCGTGGAGAATACAGAAGTTGTGTTTACATGATGTCTGGCATGTTTGCTCTGTGCAGGATTTTGCAGCCCCGAGTAAGTCTTTTACCAGAGTTCAGTTCTTCCTCAGCACTACTCTCAAATGGCAATTTGTTCCATCAATATGGTTTGTGTGCTGCCCACCAGAGAGCAAGACATGGGAAAGGTGATCAGAGCATCTCAAAGCTAAAAAGAAAAATTACTGGCAAACTCAAGTCTTAATCCTGTGTTCTCCTTCCTGATTTTATTAATTTTATGTAGTAAAGCATGGCAATCACAAGCATCCTTGCTACTGAAACACCAACATGTTCAGAGCTATGAAGAGCCATAATGAGGAGTAAGTCATGAACAAAAATGTAAGCAAAGGCCCATCCAGCCTCCAGCTCATTCTCCTGCACCCAAAAGCACAACATTTAGTCACACATACTGAAAAAAGAATGAGCTTTAATTATTTTCACCTGAGTGCTAAGACTGCTGCAAAAAAGCTTAAGAAGTTTAGCTGTAGCTATTTTTTTGTTGGCGGTGGTGTTTTACACAATTCAAAGGGGAAACCATTGGAGCACTTCAAGCACTTCATCACTGCCCATTTAACAAACACAGTAAGATGCCTCTTCCATCTGGCAACAGCAATGATGATCCTGATCCGTCTGAAACACAGGTTAAACAACTGGGAAGCAAAAGCAAAGCACTAACTAAACACAGTACTTACTAAATAAAACCACAAACAATAGGAAGCATTAGCTGCATAGGTTCCTGGCTGATAGGTTTACTCTCAAAAAGCATAACTTTAAATGTTATGGATTTCAAAACCACTATCCCTGAAATTATTAGAAGGTTAACAACCATTTCTCTTAATACTATCACACTGCCTAATCCTTGCTGTCAAGGAAAAACCTGCTTGTTGACTACCATCAAGCTAAGGAAGAGATGCTCAGGTGCAGAACTCGTTAGACCCACTTTCACAGAAAAAAAAAACCAACTCATGGGCCAAAATCATATATTTTTAAAATTTGGGTGGGGATTTAGATGCAAAGACAGTGAAGATTTTTTATTCCAGCTTCTTCAGGTTGCTTAACCAAATAAGAATCCTGTCACAAGCCAGGTGATTCAAAAATTAATATAATTTCTAAGAACTGGCAAGTATCTTTATCTCAGCAGCCAGAGCAGCCTTCCTAGGAAACTGCCCCCTGCATATATTTTGTTTGCTTGCTGGGGTTTTTGTTTGGTTTTGGGTTTTTGTTTGCTTCCTGTTGTTTTTTTAATTATTGCCTTTTCATTCTCCTTTGACATGGAGAGATAAAACTTTTTGCTCCAAGGCAGATACTGCTCTTTCCATCTACACCTGGGATCCTGGATGCAATGAAGTAAATATTCCAGAAGTTATGCCTGTAGCACTGGTCAAAAGCTATTACAGTGTAATTTAACTATTCTGCTCATATTAACATAATGTACACACCTAAAATTAGACAGTAAAATCCAATTTGAGTGCATAAAAAAATCAATTAATTTCAATTGGCTTGATATTTAAGAGTCACTAAACAAGTTATCAAATAAGCCCTATCACATTCAGAGGAAATAGTGTTGAAGAAATCTCAGGATTACCAAAAGTGAAGTTCAGAAACTAAAAAGTGTTACTTATGCACATAAACAATTAAGATTTTTCTAAACATATGACATGGAAAACATGCCAGTCAATCTTAGAATTGCTCTCATTAAAATGAGTAAACACTGATTGCCAGAGAATGAGCAGTTTTTACAAAAAGATATACACCCATACTTCCACAGGCACTGAGGATGATTATTCACAGACATCATTCTAGGAAGTTTATTTCAGTAACTTTTATTACAGACTAAAAACTGAATCCACATTCTGTAACAATGGAAAAATTGTTAGCAGTATTGCCTCTAGAGAGGGTTGGGTTTGGTTTCGATTTTTGTTTTAAGACCCTAATTACCTGGTTTTCCACCACATTATTTTTTGCTTTTGGCTTGAGCACTATCAGTTGTAATTAAAAACATAAAATATTATAAACCTGCTTATAAACCATCTCTACAATCATAAATTCATAAATCATTGTAATACAAGTCATTGTCCAGGCATATATCTCTCTTAAATATTACAAGTGTTATCTAGGCTTCACTAGTAATCATCTTTCTTCTCTGACTTTTCTTTCTAAAAGTAACCCTGCCTTTCCAGTCCTGAAAATAAAATAATTGCTTGTGTCAGACGGAACGCCGCTGCTTTTGCTGTTGCTAACTAGAGGTCTAAACAACTCAATGGTCCCAACAGACTGCCAAAAATTGATGTGGAAAAAAACCACACCCAAACTGAATGCTTAAAATTAAAAGAATTACAGCCTTCTAAATGCGACAATATTGCCTGCTCCTCCACCAAGAAGAGAGATCCCTGTGACAGCATCTATGGACAGAGTGGGCGGTATTTTCATTTATGGTGAGTGCCACTGGACGATGCCTCCACGCCGCAGTGGCCCCGAACAGAAGGCTTGTTCACATAATTTGATATGGTGAATACATACAATCTGTAGTCTACTCCCCCCATCCCACCCATTTAGACATGCATTTTTCTGCTGTAAGGACTGGATCACACTGTACTGTGCCTGTACAATGAAGTATCAATTCGACATGTTTTTAATTTAATACGACCTAAAAACATGCAAAGTCATGCAAATGCAATACTTTAATGTGGAAAGTTTAAGAGGATTTTTCCTAATCTTATTATTTTAATACTCAAATAGCTGGACAACTGAAGTCAAAGACCTCCACACTTCCAGCTCCATACAACACTTCTCTGATTTACAGCCTCAGGAACTGGAACTAAAAAGATCCCAAATACAGCCTCTTCTTGCAAGAAGACAGGAAAGGAAATCAATACCTATCCTGCTCTAGAAATTCAGGTCCTCCAAGGCAGAGGGTCAGTATCACAGGGCAACTGACTGAAGTAAAAATGAGGCTACATGTGCCATTTATTCCCAAAAGGACAATTTGGTAAGCATCCTTTATACTTTTCAGTAAGGCTGATTTTGCAGTAACATGGAGGCTCACAAAGAGTTTGAAGTCCACTTTGCTCTTTATGTACAACTTCTTATGGATCATGTTTTATACTGCCCCCTGCAATTGCCTTTCCCATGTCCTGCTTCCAGGAGGCAAGCACTCCTGTTGACAAGCTCGTGGCCGCTAATCTCAGCAAAAAAAGACAGTCTGCCACTTCATACAGAAGCAGTAAAACAAGATCTGAAAGGTCCTGCCCTCAGGAGAAGCACTTGTTCCTCCCGTTTCCCTGCACCAGCCTGGGAACGTATGAGACCAACCCCAATCCCAAAGAAGGGGCTAATGCTGCTCACAGGGCACAGAGAGCAGTGATGCATGAACTTAGGGGCTAATGATAGGTAATCAGGAGCAAGGAATGCAAGTCGCTAAACAAAACCAAATACTATTATTTGACTGCCCACTCCCCTCCAGACATCCCCACCCATGCCTTTTGCACCATAAGCCAGAGCACAGGATAAGAAACAGACTGTGCAATTCCTTTCAACCCTGCAGACAAGCACAAACTCAGAGGCCCTGGCCTAATCTTCCTTCGAGCATTTCTTTGCCCTCTTGTTGATAACTCAGCATTGTTCTGCAGAGAGAAAGAGAGGAGCACAGTGAGACAACACGATGGATACGTGACTGGTCTACTGATCTCTTCCCTCAAACTGCCATGGCATTTTCTTAATAGGCTATGTTTTGCCATTTGCTGGTTTATTCTTGTAACTAGCCTTTCATCCGAGGCAGATGGTGTTCTGGAAGAAAAGACTACAAGAACTGCACTACCATTTCAAAGCAAAGATCCACCAAGCCCAAGTTCCTACTACTAACAGATGTCATAAAAAGATGACTGAGAATAAGTATGAGAACAGGATAATCAAGCACATTATTCCCAAATACAGTTATTCTTCCTAATGTATGTATACTTTCAGCTCAGGGAATTCCTCCACTGGCTGTAGTTTCCAAACAAGCCTCAGTGGCTTTCTTGTCCATTAACTCATCCAGCTTCTCTTTAAACTCTAGGCATCTGCAATACCCTTTGGCAACAAGTTTCACAAGCTTAGTAGTCATTGCACAGAAAGCCTGGATTTTGCATGCTCCAAACCTGGTAGAAACTGTATTTATGCAGGTGTTGAAAGTTTCAGTTTTTATTACACTTTTTAGTAACTTGCTCAGAACATAGGAGCTTGCAGACTAGCAGTCCTCTGCTTTCTCAGGGTAGTGTTCCAGATAATGACGTTACATCAGCCACTGTACACATCAAAACCACTTAAGCCAACCACTTACACAATTAGTAATTCACCTTTTTCATTACTGAGCACCTTCACAATGTTCAAGAAACACCACCTCATCCTGGAAACATGCTACTGCTGGTTTTATCCCATTGCTTCATAACCTCTTCCACATTTGTTTTATCTCCAGATACAGCCTCCAAGTCTCCAACAAGGAAGTTTTCTGTAGCACAAAACTGTCCAGTTTCTTCCAGAGACATAAAGAAGTCAATTACCCTCCCTGATGAGGCTTCCACAGTTTCAGCTCCACCTCTCCTCGGCTGCACAGTTTCAATGAGCCACCACATGAGACAGCCATGGTCATCCTTAGTCCAGACAAAGCAATTTTGCTAAACCTTGGGTTATCCTCTATGATAATGGACATATGACATGATAATATCCTCTATGAGCTGGACAAGCTGGAGAAGTGGGTCTGGGCGAACCTCATGAGGTTAAACAAGGCCAAGTGCAGGGTCCTGCACTTGAGTCGGAACAATCCTCATTACCAATACAGGCTGGGAGATGATGTGCTGGAAAGCAGCCCTGAGGAAAAGGGCTTGGGGATTCTAGTAGATGAGAAGCTGGACATGAGTCACCAATGCGCATCTGCAGCCCAGAAGGCCAACCACATCCTGGGCTGCATCAAAAGAAGTGTGGCCAGCAGGGCAAGGGAGGTGATTCTGCCCCTCTACTCTGTTCTGGTGAGACCTCACCTGGAGTACTGCATCCAGCTTTGGAGTCCTCAACACAAAAAGGGCATTGAAGTGTTGGAGTGTGTGCAGAGGAGGGCCACAAAGATGATCAAAGGGCTGGAGCACCTCTCCTACAAAAATAGGCTGAGAGAGTTGGGGTTGTTCACCCTGGAGAAGAGAAGGCTCCAGAGGGATCTTATAGTGACCAGTACCTGAAAGGTGTCTGTAAGAAATCTGGGGAAGAGCTGTTTACAAGGTCATGTAGCAATAGGACAAGGGGTAATGGTTTTAAACTAGAAAAGGGTAGATTTAGGTTGGATATTAGGAAAAAGTTCTTCAACAGGGGGTGGTAGATCACTGGAACAGGTTGCCCAGAAAGGTGGTGGAGGCCCCATCCCTGGAGATATTCAAGGTCAGGCTTGATGGGGCTCTGAGCAACCTGATCTAGTTAAAGATGTCCCTGCTTAGTGCAGGGGGGTTGGACTAGATGACCTTTAAAGGTCCCTTCCAACCCAATACATTCTGTGATTTTGTGATTCTATAGTTAGAAGCAAATGGATTTTTCATGGAGGCAAGAAATAGAAAAGCCAAGTTGTTTTTAAAGTACACTATAATCTCATCTGACCCTCATCTCTTTTTTGTTTTGCTAAGCGAGGTCAGTGAAAAGCAGTTTTGTACTTTGTACAGTTTTATTTAAAGTCTCAGCCCCCCCACCCCCCAATAGTTTCAGTTATTCACAACTGAATAATCACTTCTTTTTGTTCATAGTTTGAACACTCAATACTGATTTTAAGTGGTCAGTTTTAGACTCCTTTTAAAGGTTTGAGAGGGACTGTAAAACAGAGATTTCCACAAGATACTGTAATTCACAATAAAATACAAAGGCAACAGAAAACTGAAACTAAACGGGGAGCTTTCACATCAATCTGTACAACCCCACACAAAATCACACAGGCATGAGCTAGTCACTGACCTTCTGTAAATCAGACATTTTTGCTATGTGCCTTATTTACAGCAAATACATTAGAGATCTTTTTACATCCTTTCCAGCTTCAGCTTTGACATAAGAGTTTGCTTTTTCTTTACTATGACCAACCTCCAATGGCATGGGCCTTATCCTGGAAGGCATCACGTCCAAAGCATGCAAACAGAAACACCTTCAGAAATGCTCGACTTAAAGAAAGACAAGTGAGCCCGAGTCACTTACAGAAAAAGGCACTAAATGTAATCAGCTTAAATTCTGCTTTCCCTATTTTTAGGTAATGCTAAAAGTAATGCAGAAGGACTGCTGGGGAACACAGAATCTTGGATAAAGCAAGTATTTGCTATCATTTGATTCTGAAGAGAATAAAAGAGATGGAATTGTCTGTAATATATTTATGACAAAAAGACTTTACAAGTCACAGCATTTTGACCTAATCACCTTGGCATATAGGTAAGCAACTCGCCTCTAAAAGCTCTTCTTTAACAGATGACAGAATGAAAACAAAATAATTTTAATAAGAATGTATTGCAAACAAAATGTCACATAATTAAGACAACTCCTGTTATTTTTCTATTGCAGGAAACAAATTTCATCTGACAAGTATGAGGTAAGACTTTTATATACATATAATTTTAGCATATTAAAGAAACTTACTTCAATATACATACCAAATTTTAAACATGAAACTTGCAGAATAACATATCAAGATCATTACGTTTCACTAGAAAACATTGCTTTTTTTAAGTAAGTTTTACTTTGTACAAGTCATCTTCTTCATGCATTGCTGCTGTTATCAATATGCCATTTATTTAGATCATATTAAATATTCTGTATATTTATCCGTAACAAATCGAGATTCTTTGTCCTATTTGGGGAAAAAAACAAAGCTACAGTGATTTGTCTTCTTACAGAGTTTATGAGCTATCAACCTCTCTGGCAAAGTCAAGATGATGAATATAATTAAAAGACCCATTTCTATTGAAAGTGTCTACATTCTTTTGCAAAACAAAAATATTACAATCACTGACTGGACAAATAAGCAACAAGTTAATTATTAAAATTAGCATTATGAGTCAAACAAATGAGAACAGTCTAATCCACCAGCAAGAAATAAATAAGAATGATGAAAAGGACTACTCTAGTTTAAGATACAGTTTTCTATTTTCACATTAGTGTTATGTTCAGAAAAAAATCAACAGTGGTCATAGCCCCAGTCCTTCTGTTGTTTACACAATGCTGAAACGCAGTCAAACCCAAGATTAACACTGCAAAGAAGCAGATTTCTCCTCTGCTGTCAACACTTTTTTATTTGTGTTGGTTGGCTTGACTCCTTGATCTCCAAGGAATCGTCCCAAAGATCACAGGCAGATACAGAACCAGAAGAACAAAGACTATTTAAGTAGCAGAATTACTCAGTGGGAATATGCAGGTGTTTGTCTGCAAATACATTAAGATTCTGATGTTGCTTTCTTTTCAAGTTTCTTCCTAGCCTAAACTGGTTAGATTCAAAAGCAGGCATGTTATTCCAACTGAAATGATTCTTCTGATAATTAAATGATCAACCATTTAAAGTTTTACTTTTGCATTCACCTAAAAGTAAACAAAGCAAACCAGATGATTTTATACTGCACTTTTTTTTCCTTTTTTTGCAATATCTATTCTTTGAGGACAAGAGAGGATTTGATCTCCACCCACAAAGGCAAAACTCAAAACTCAAAACTCAGCTTATATTGTGTCAAGCAGGCACTTCTCCCCTGAAACCCATGTTGGACCTTCTCTAACAGTGAAAATCAGCAGAGTAAAATTCTCTGCAATTTGTAGTTACCAGCATTTCAGTGCAAATCCCTTCTGGTATGTGCATTATACCTCAGCAATGTCATTCTTCACGTTCTACCAAAACTCTCCACGACACACTCCTAAATTTAAGAGCAGACAAGCTTTGGTACCAGAATATTCACCTGAAAACTGATTTCCAATAAGCATTGGAATGTATATAACATAAGCGTCCCCTGTAATGTTGAGAATTAAGAAACAAATATGGAAGAACAACGAATCACTTTGGAAATGAAACTAGCTCTGTGTAAGGGTCTCTTACTACAGATGAAATACCATTTTTTTTAAATAGTCTGGTCTGTTCCTATTGCATGTCTTTTCCTGTTGGGATAAAGGGTTGCTGTGTCACAGTGGCGTAACTCAGCCCGTTTTCATCACCACAGAGTTTGCAGATGGGTCTCAGATGCAGATGACTATGCCAAGAATGCAAAAGAGAGTTGAGCATTACACTCATTTAATTACAGACCTGGGGAGTCCTTGCTCGTAGTAAATTCAATGTCCAGTTAAGTGAAAGGAAGTCTTCCAGCTGAAATGGAAAGCCCAGCAACACTTTGATCAGCCTAATGAATGACATTACACAACTACAAAATTTAGACAGATGTAATCAGCAATATTTTTTCTTCTCCTTGAGTCAATTCCATCATTAAAAATAAATCTGAAAGACTGTTTCCTAAAATAATTCTTCAAAAGATTTATAACTATAGATGGCTCATTTACTCACAAACACCAGCTTCACACAAAGCAAAGACAAACAGCAGCAGTTGCAGTAGCAATAGTTATAACACCTTGGAGTAACTCCTTAGTTGGGAGACCAGGACAGATGAAGCACTCTTGTATATTAACAGTGCTCAACCAATGTTAGTAGAATCCATCAAACTGTCATATAATCTTAGAAACACATTCTTTTCCTTAGAATCCAAAACCTTTTTAGGTAACAAAATTTATTGCCTCAAATCCTAATTATAATACCCAATCAGCAGATGCTTCTAGGACATTTTTCAAGGTGCACCATACAAAGTCTGAAATGAAATAAATTGAAATTAAATTACAATAGTTTATCTGACTGCTTTGCAAAGAATGGATTTCAGTTGAAATTGTATTTTCTGCTATCCCAAATATTCCACATCTAAAGCCCTTCATATTCTGCAGCAGAAAAAAGTCAAAAGACAGTCACAAGCTTGTACAATTCATTTCTGAAAAAAAACTTTTTACTTTTTTAGTTTCAGTGTAACATTTTGTTCTAGATATATATATATTTTAATACAAGCTTATGTTAGCAAAAGTCAGAACTAGGAAGCTGTTTCAGATCCAAACATTTCATGCTAAAAAGGATCTCTTTCTTTAACCTAGAAGAAAAAATTCCACATCAGCTCCAACTTTTTTTTCCATCAGAACTTGAAGGTTTTGATCACACACTATTTTCCCAAAGGAAAACCAGTCCTTCAGTCATTTAAATTGAAAACAAACTTCCATGCCAATGGAAAACCTGTTGATGATAGTGTTGAAGAAAAACAAAAATCCCTTTTCCTGTCTAACATCCTTATTTGTTGGATTTCTATGTAAAGCATTCTTGAATCTAGTAAAATAATTTCCACGCAAATGCCAACACAGGAATGAGCACAGCCTGAAAATGACACCTTCATATCCTTAGGATGTACACATTTTACAGATACTGCAGTCTGGTCCCAATAGGATCAGCCATTACACTCACACTAACCCACTAAAGCATTTTTTCCCTCTGTAATTCAATGCATTGAATGAGCTCTGGCAATTTGCAACATGTTTTTTAAAACTTTGTTCTAAATCGCATCAGAGACTACAGGCAAAGCAGAGTAACATGGTTATTATTTTACAGAACATTTCTGTCAAATTAAGAGACCAGCAACCATTTCATAGTTTTTAGTAAAAATAAAAAGTAAAAAATAATGCAGCCATAGAATAAAATCCAAGACCATTAAAGTCCACTGCATTTTGTAATGGTTTTTCAGAGAGATTAACAAGATCTACACAATTTAAAGTACTTAAACACAACTATCACTGCATAAATAGTCAACATCACATTCTCACATCACAGACAGTAATTTCTATTGCAAGAGAGATACGATACAGTCTGCCAGTATTTTCTGGTCAAAGGATTTGGCATACCACTATGTTAAAAATTACCCTGAAAATAAAAAAAATTAAAACAAACTGGATTGTTTTTTTGTTTTTTACGAAGCCAGGAAGAGTTCTGGGTTTATGCATTATTTTCAAAGCAAGCCATCAGACAGTACTTCTGTTAGTATGTCATCTGGAAGAATCTTTTCCATACAGAAGAGATATCTCTGCCATCCGTGTCAATGGTTAGAGCCCATGAACTCCCCGCTGCCGGATTTCAAAGCGGACACTTGTTTTCATGGCAGGGAGGCAGCAGCAGCATGCAGCCAGGGACTCCTGGGGATTCGCCTGCTCCGTGCACAGTCCCCAGGGATCCAGGTGGGTGCCGCGCAGCAGCAGAGACACTGCAGCAAGCAGCGTGGGGAAAAGCTTTTAAAGATAATTCTGCCTGTGAAAATGGCCACGCACCCCATCTTCTACGGGCCTTTGCTTTGTCTGCATGGCTGTGGCCCTCAAAAAAGCTTCTCAAAACCAAGACCACCATTCCACTTGGTTGCATACAAGTAAAGCAAATGCTGGTGAGGCATTTGGAGAGTTTAAATCTGGATAAAACCTAAGAGGTGAATGTGGCCTAAGCCTGGCCTCTGAGCCCATGACAGCAATGATGCCTCCAAGCAACTCAAACCCTTCCCAGTCCCTGAATTCTCCTGTAGCCCATCATGCTTCCTTGAACGTTCCTTCGTCTAGAGTGTCTACAGACACCTTACCTATAGGAACACGATACACCCCCTAAACAGCAACTACACAGAATTTCTCTTCACAATTATTTTTCCCTCACAGCATTCAGGATTTTCAGAATTGCTGAAGTTGCTTTTTGTAGCCTAGTTTATCTCTGATCAATGTTTCTCTCTGTTATAGGGAATTTGTCCAACAGCATTGTCAGAGTAACACCACAGGGTAAATCTGAGCTGTCACTCTTATTCCTAGTTTGAGATCTCAGTGAGACACAACCAATGGGACACTCACTCACAGCACATATCAGAAATTTCACAGTAATTTATGCCAGGGAGCCAGTTTTTAAAGACTTTACAGTATTTTGAAAACTCCCTTTGTGCGAGATCCTTCACATGAAATGTTCCTTTCTGTATATGCAAGAGCCCTGGTTTGTACTTGTACAGTAGTTGTGCCTGAATTTTCATGCTTTACAAACCTTGAAAATATCTGTTCATCTGTATTGCATGCACTTTTTTCTACCTTCTTGGAAACCAGACTCTTGCTCATCTGCAGCAGTGAAGACGCCCATTTGAACTCCTCTCTCCTCTCAACTCAGCTTTACCACTCCCTACCTCACATTTCTTCAGTTCTGTGAAGACAGTCTCTGCAATAACAGTGTGCAAGCTAACACTCAGATACAGGTTTCTCCAAAAAGTAAATACCAGTATAAAACTATCAGTTAAAATGCTCCTTACAATATTTAGGTTTGCAACCTATCCTAAAGACCTGGCCATCATTTCCAACATCAAAATGACAGCATGTAAAGGATTTAAGGTATTTGAAAATTTTGGGTGGTCCTCATCACTCCTTCAGACATGCACAGGTTTAGGAAGACCACAGAAAAGTGAGAAAAAAGAACCCTACCCTGGAGATAATTGTCTTGCCACCGATCTTTTCAAATCCACTCACTCTCGTACCTAATGCCTGGGGTAATCATGCAAGGGCCACAGCTTGCAGGTCAGCACTGTCCCTGCCAGAATGGAGACTGTACACTGCAAGATCCACACAAAATACAATGAACCTTCAGCAGCTCCTTCCTTCTCTCCCCTCTGTTCTCGTCAGGGCTATATCCATCCTTGTTTACAGAGGTGATGATGAGTCATCTCCTTTACTTCAATGTTTTCCACTACAACTTTCCACTGCTGAGTGAAGTTTTCCAGTTCTGCAGGAGCTCTCCCTTCTCATCTTCCTCCTCTTCATCCAAGAAAAGGGAAAGAAACCTTGATACTCAGTAGATTCTGCAGCCAGAGGCACCCTTTGAAACATCTTATTTTACAGAAATATGTTATTTTCAACCAACGCATTCTTATTGTTCATTAGTATACAACTAGCTTTTTTATTGCAAATAACACTTAGCAAGAAATAGTCCTTTTGCAGATTTCATTCTTCTGCTAACCCAGCTCAACTGTATACACACAATAAATAAGCTGTAATTTTGGTTCTAAAACAGCTGTCATCTCTAATCAAAACTAGTGGCTCACAAGCACTGTTTGTTGCACATTCAATCCTATAAAGATATAATACCCATAATTACACTATTGTTATTAAGGCAATCATAACAGATACCATATGGACTTTAAAGTGGCTTTGAGTACAATTTTTTAATAAACGCAACATCGCTAACACATTTTGCAAGAAAAATCCATGCCACAAACTGCACACTATTAGTAATGTATATAGCTTACTCTGGGCTTTTTTATGCTGTACGTACTGAGAATAACAATGCAACTCATAGCTTCTATTGATATCTCATTTTCAAAGGCTCTCCAGACCCGCTGCACATCGTGTTTTTAATACAACAGTGACTGCATGCCAGAATTCAATGCTCCTGCAAATATGCCAACTTGTAGCTACTTTCAAAATGAGCTACTCACCAGGAATTAGTGCCAGGGTAAATCAATGGCACATTCAGCTAGATGTTCTAGCTCTACAAAATGAATTATACACTATATACAGTCCTTTTGTACATGTCTGTCTTTTTTGAATCTTTATAAACAAAGCTGAAAAGGCTAGAAATGAAGTTCCAGAAGGCTGTCAATTATCCAGCCAAGGATTAGCACAACAGGAAGCATTTTTTAATACCTGCACGTTAAATACTGGATTCATGTATTAGAATAAATTCTGCACTATCTAAACTATCTCATAGCTTCTTAAAAAACACTGCTTTCTTTTCATCATTACCGCTGTAACACGCACAGAGCGGCTGGATGCTCATAGCTGCACAGTCTACTAATAGCTGAGTGTCTGTCCTTTGCAAAAAAATAAAAAGGAGCTTATATCACAAAAGCTAATGGGTGGCAGATAACTGAGGGTAGCAAAACTGAACTTCTGAATGCTCAAACACAAACTTGCCACTTGCCAGCTGCAGCTGGCGTGGACATGAGACAGAACCACAAACTCGGAGGCAGATCATACACTGCACTTCTGCACGTGGGCCAGTTAAACCAGGAAATGGGGGGCTTGGGAGGCAGGAAGAAGGAGGTAACGATGCTGGTTGGAGGACGAATCCTGGGGTCACAGTTATGCACAGAGGTCAATATCGGGGTCCACCCAGGGACCTTGGCCGGTGATGCCCAAGACATGTAACAGCAAGCAGTGGCACAGCATGGATCAACCTGACTTAGTCCCAGTGCCCACGGCCAGCATCCTCCTGCTGGGAAGAGAAGAACAGACCTAGCGAAGGTGATGCTGGGAGGATGCAATGTGTGCGCAAGATCACCAAGCAGGGTAAAGCCTCTCATCTCATAGGTTCTCAAATAAACTGCAGTATCCAGACCTCCTGTGGACCGCAGGGTTTCTTCCCTTTTTTTTTTTTTTCTGTGGACTGTAGGGTTTCTTCCCTTTTGTTTTTTTTTTAAATGTTTTTCATTCATGACATGGAGTTCGTTTTCTTCTTTCTAAAAAGGCGCTGCCAAGTTGCACGATTTACGAACATCCAGTGCTCCTATTGCAAAATTTGTTAAGCCTGAGGGCTGTCTACTCTTTACAGTTAATACCCCTGACTAAACAGCAGTTAAATTTTAGTAGCAATTGAAGCTTGGGGCATTGTGACTGTGGCAGGGAAGAGCCTTCTCCTCAGAGCTGAACATTAATTTGTGGAAGAAGTTTCAGTGGCCTGACTGTGTCCCATTTATAAAATCTTCTTATGCACTATTCTTTCAGTCCCTTCAGACATTCAGTCAATTTTCCATTCACATCTCAAATGTGCGACTGCCTGCCTTACGAGTTACATGCGTTTGTATCATATGTTAATGATCTCCTTCTACAGAACTGGATTCCTTTCTCTACTACAACCTCAGAGGCACATGTCTAATTTCACCTGACTTCGCCATTCAGGGATAGAATATCGTATTTATTTTAGTATGGATTATGCACAGTGCCTTAGGTGCTTACACTATGGGCATTTTATAAGTGTAAATTTGATTGATGGGTCGCAAGACTGTTTTGGATAGCTGTAAAATGGATTTGGCCCCCAGCCACGGTTTGCTCTGCACAGATATACTGTAGGACAGAGATAACATTTCAAGAATTCATAATGAATATGCTAAGAAGTATTACAAACCCATATTTGTACAGTTGATACTATACACGCATTTCTAAACATTTCTGAATAGCAATGCATACTACAACACAGAAGAGAATTCTGGTTGGATATTTATCAGCAAAGAAGCCTTATAAAGATGTGTTTTCAATACCTGGTGTGAAGTCAGCCCACTCTCTGCTGATTAGATACAGTCGCAGTTCAGAAACAGTCCCATTCAGCATAGTAAGAAGCAATCACTTGCTGTATGGAGGCTTGAATTGAGAGCTTCATGCCTTATGCTGAATGACTCAATGCAAAAAGATCAAGAAGACTGCATTAACTGCCATCTTCAACTTGAATGTCAGAAAGAAACACAAAATTTAACTCAGCATCTTCACCTGGATTCTCTTTACATGGCTTTTACAAGTGCTGTTTCAAAAACTCCACTTTGTAAGATTAACTCACTATAGCAACGCAGTATTACTGAAGTGCAAAAGCACCGATATCCTAAGAAGCTACAGTTTTATATAAACTATACAAGCTTAGTACCAAGATTGTTTCTTACATACAGAATAGACTCTTCATACCATTTTATGCTTCCCTTTCAGGTTACTGACTTGACTTTTCAGTGTTAGTAGTTATAAAGGAGCCCTCATGTAAGCTGATGCACCTCTTCCCGAAACCTGGTATTCAAGAGTAGTAGTCTTGAGAGAAGAACCAGGGAATCTTCCAAGTGGCTAAGCCATCGGCAGCGTCATTTCACATACGAGTTTAAAGCAAGACAAAACTCTCTGTTTCTCCTAGAGCTATAACTTTCTAGGACTCTGTAGTTTCCCAATACTGAACAGATAATGAAAAAAGATTGCAGCCATTACAGCCAACCAGGCCACGGATCATCCACGATTGTGTTTCTGCACTACTTTAAAATAAGATTCAAACCAATAAATTTCAGTTTAAAAGTGTAATTCTCTGGTTTTAAAGTATTTATGTACTAACATCTGTAATATGTGACAAGATTCCAGCTATCTTTATTTCAAACATCTGAATTTTATATTTTTAAATGCTACACAGTTGTGTCAATATTTATTTTTATAAACAAATGAAATCAGGCTGATTCTGATTTATTTAAAAATTCTCTTACAAAAGGGGGTATACCACTAAAGTACTGTGTAAAATACATATGGTCTCGGTTCTTAAAAACATTTGCAAATTATTTTTAATCCTTATGCTTTGAATAATCCTTTCTATATCAACTGACACATACAACTTTATTGCTAGTCTAAAGCAAAATCAGGTATCTTAGGCAATACTAATAAGTACTAATACTAATACTAATACTATGACATTTAAAAAGGAAAATTATATTAAATAATTCAACTTACACATATTTTTAGGACACTCTTCGATACTAGAGTTCTAAATCCATATCCACAATAAAGACTAAAGTGATACCAATACAATGAGCATAATTTTTCTTTCTCTGATGTTTAATGAATCTGTGTATTTTATTTCAAGAACTGCGCTATATCCAAGCACACAGCCAAACTCTAACATTCACACAACAGCCAGGAAAGCAATGAGAACAGGGGATTACTTTCCCCTGACCTCCTCAAGTCTAAAGAAGAAACACACATTTTGACAATAGAAGAATGACCTGCCTCAACTGCCCAGTGCGCAAACAAGTTCAGAAATACCAACACCAACCTTCGATCAAGAGAATATATCCTTTTAACAAATGTGCCTTGAGCAGATAAAAAATTATTTTGTGTTCTAAGACTGTAAGAATGACATTTGGTAACATGAGGAATATTTCTTTCAGAGGAGGACTAGCTACATATTTTGGAGAGTGTCTTACTTCTCTTTACAGAAGCAGCATGGGTCCAACCACAAATAACATGAAGCTCTCTCACAGGCCTCTAAACTTTTGACACAGTAATTTAAAAAAACTCAACCAAGGACAAAGCAGCATTTGTCCAAGCCAGATACAGGCACCTCTTCCTAAATTTTGAGTCAAGTCAGACTGGAATCAGTAATCTTACCTGAAAGAAAATATGTTAGATGTTTCCCCCACAATAAAACCTGAAATCATTTCCAGGTGATGTCTTTAAAAAACTCTGCTGGACACCACCGTAGAAGCACTGCTAAGGAAAAGCCGCCTTAGTTCTGGCATTAAGTTAGGAATATCCTTGCAGACTGATTCACTAAAGCACCAAAGAATATGTTCACCTTTAAGAACACATATAGTCACAACTGACGTCAATGAAACAAGGTCCATGCTCAACAGTTTGCTGGATCGAGTCCTAGTCCACAGGTGGTTACCCATAAGCACCACCCAATGTGTTGCTCATCTTCTGTGTGCTAACATGGCCTTAGAAGATGGCATGGAAAAATAAGGAAAAAAAGCTACAGAGACAAGATGGACCATTACAACAGTTCACTGACTCATTAAAAAAGAGTTTATCCGTGACACACAACAGTTAAATAAAAACAGGGTTTGGGGAACAGTAAAATCATTTTGTCAAGTTCATGCTGTTAACTGGTACCTAAACTTAAACTAACATGATCCAGCTATCACAGTTCAGGCTACCATTAAAATTAGATTTCACTCCTTGGACTGCAGAGCTTTTATGTCTGTCTTCTTTTTAACTTCCTTAAATTAAGTTGATTTTTAAGGCAATCCATTAAATTCTTAAGGTCAGAAAGCGTATATTTCTCTCCTCACTAGAGAACAACAGTGGCATGGCAATGTCACTTCTCCAGCAATTAAACAGGCATCATTTATACAGTATCACTGCATGGGACAATGAAATGCTTCCAGAAAATGGAAAGCCAATGAGATATAGGCCACCACAGTTTTATGTCATTTACAAAACGAAACATGGCGCTTGACAGAGTATCTTCTAGTTATGATGCCTGCTAAGTAGGTCCCAGCTCTCAAAGCACAGAAGACAATCACCTTTTCCTCCTGTCATGCAGAGTACTGCATAACCATACTAAGAGAGATACTACCGAAATTTTTTAAACAAACAAACAAAAACCAAAACCAAAACCCCAACACTGGCATCTTTTGGCTTGTGCCAAAAAGATATGATGTCCTTTAAGAGGAGCACAAGAAGGTTTATTTTCTTACTTGTGAAACTAGTATTAAGAAAACATTTTTTTAAAATTCAAATCAGACATAGCCCTTCGCTGATTTCCCCAATTAAGAAACCTTCAATAGCTTGGCAACTAACAGGTTTCAAATTGTTAGTAACGCCTTCTTAAAATGTGTATGCATATTAATGAAATGTTATAATATTTATATAAATTTTTAAAACTGTATAAAAATCTAGTATTTATTAAACTAGAATTAGGCAGGGTTTTTTTCTCCTCCTGTTATTACCACTTTGGTTTCCTCAGGTGATCTTAAATCCAGTGGAAGAAGCATATTTAAGATTTGAGTGGGCTCGTGTCATCCTAGTGTCCAGTTCTCTGGCTAGGACACATCCATTAGATAACCGATGCATGAATGCCAAAGGAGTGTGCTCGCCCAAAACCATCACCTGACGATGTTTTTGAGTTCTTTGCTGAAAATCATGAGAGACAATTGTGGGGAGGGAAGGCTTGGAGCAATATGAGGAGAAACAACATGGCTTGGGCAGATCAACAGCGCAGCAGCAGCAAGAGATGGAGCAGCAGCCAGAACTGTTAAGAAATGCTTACTGTGCCACAGCTGATTCAGCCACCCGCTGCCAGGACACTCTCATCTGCAACTCTGAAGAGCAAGGATGGCTGTAGCATCCAGGGGAGTTCTGGAGGGGAGCTCCCTAAAGCTTTTCACTATTCATGCACTAATCACCTAAACATACACACTTCCCACTATCACATATGGCTGCTGACAAAGGTCAAAACTGAAGATGATGCAGCTCCACACCCTCTTCTCATCATAAGTGTATTCATCAGCCAAAATCCGTGCTGAGAAACACCAGCAGGGTTTGAGAGTAAAGACACACACCATTGTGTCTGAAGAGTATTTATGGGGAAAGAAGGAAACTATAACCTTAAACCTTCCGTTTTTTTCCCCAGCCAAGCTACTCTCTTGTTCCTGTCAGACACTCTTCTTTAGAGTCATAGCATGAATCTTACAAGCCTCAGAGCTTTTTTCCAGGTTTCGGAAGTTAATCTTCTGTAGATCTTAAAAGGCACACTTTGATCAATGTAGCATGGATAACAAAGTTAGGGGAGGGAATCTTCTGCCCTGGAGAAGAGGAACAGCACTGCAGTCTCTCCTCCCTCAACTCACAGTTTACCTTAGCTCCTACGTGTGCTTTGGCCCAATACCATCACTGTTGGTACAGGCTGGGTGCTCTGGCTCGGGCTGCAGTTGCAATTCAGGTTTCTTTTTTAAACTTGGGCTAAAACCTGTCATCTTTGCAAGGAGCAAAGCAGCAAATGCATTGAAGTGTTCATGGTCTTCCCATAACTTTCCCACTATTTGCCCTAAAGGACATGCCTGCTCCAAAACTGTCATGATTAACTTGGGCAAGGGGTTGAGCTGAAGATTGCAGAAGCATCTTAGTAGAAAGAAACACACAGTATGTCCCAGGACGCTCCTGTGGGAGTACAGAAATAGCGTGCAGTAACAGTAACAGGGGTCCAGCTCTGCTCCCAGCGCCGTCAAATGGGCACTCAGCCCCGGGTGCCTCAGCTTGCAGCCTCAGCTCTTCTGGGGAAATGCACCCATGGAGTTCTTCTGGCACCCCTTCCAGGCAAATCTCTGCCTACCTGCTCAGCAGCACCAACATAGCTGTTTAGCTTAAATTAGGAGTCAGTTTAGGATTTCAGTTCAGCTTTATTAGTGAAGTCAAGGGACTGAGGAGGACTTGCACAAAGCTGCTGTCTACAAGCCATGGCCCTTGTAGGATGGAGGTAATTTTATTAACGAAATTCTGCCACAAACTGAGCAGGCTGTGGTTCAGGTAAGCATTGCTTACTGCTCCTATTTTCTGCTCCTGGATTATCAGTCATTTGTTCCCCTACGATAAGCAATTTAATGACAGTATCTGAAGAATACTCAAGCCATTGTGACAGACAAAGGAAGCCCCTTCCCAAAAAGTCATCACTTAAGACCATAGATGAAAGGTATTTATATGGAAGGTTCCTAGTTTATAATGAAACACAAATATATTTACAAAAGTATTTTCCAAAGCAAGTAACTGAATGCCAAAAGTGCGAGCAAAATAGACCACTTGGGGAAACAAATAACCAGGAGGGTGGGAATGGAGGGCACCAGACACAGAGTTACAGGGATGCACATAAGGATGTTTCTGCAGTTAAAGATTTCAAAAACAACTGGTGGGACAAACAGGATCCCAGCTAATCCTCAATACTGGCACGCTGCCTATTTAGAGAGAGCAGCAGCTGGTGAATCTGACGTAAGTCTCTGCATCCAAAGCAGGAACTTACTGTAATGAAACCACAGCCCACATTGGAAAAAAGACTGTAAACTCGACAAAAAAAAATCAGGGTCTCAATACTTTATGTGCTGCATTAAATTATTTCCATCCAAATAAAACTAACCACATAATATCACAATCAAGCTGATTCAAAAAAAACCCAACAAACACCAAAATCAAAACCAACACTTGGACTGAATCTCCTATTTTTAAAGAAAGGGAGGAGGGTGAAGAAATTACAAAACTCGCATCTTCTTTGGTTTGAAAAGTACAAATCTGAGACCTTAAGTGGCATAAAAACACCGTTCCAGAAGCCTGAGGCACTAGGCAGTACTTGGACTGGAAGAAATACGCACATTAGTGAACCACCTAATTCAGGATCCAGTTACTCTTCCATCCCCATTACAGCACTGCAAGAATGTCAGTCCCTTTATCTTGGGCACCATGAGAAAAGCACCTTCGACAAAAAACATCCAAACCTCTCTTTCCCCCTCTCCACACTAGGCTTACATGAGGCTCTGAGCATCGACAGACACTAAACCCTCTGCATTTCCCTGACCAACTGTTTTCGAGGATTACTGATTTTTTTTCTTTCAGAGAATAGAAGGGAAAAAAAACGAGGGGCTTTGAGGCACATAGTACCTTTTAATCTTTCTCTTGGTTGTTTGGTATTAATTAGCAAGAGAAGAAATTATCTGCATAATGGCAGCAGCCATCACACGACGCCCCTGAACCTCATTTCAGGAATTCCAGCTGCTGCACCTGGCAAGAGTAATGGAAGGTGTGGATTTCACAGACAAAATCCTTTAAGGGCTTTTGAGTGAAGGGACGAGCTGAGAGATCCACAAAGAGGTGAAGAGGTTTATATTTCATTTAGGGAAGATAGAAGAGGAAGTAGTCAGGTCATTAAATCATTTAATTAGCTCCATAAGCAACCGTGTGCATAAAACAACAGTGTTCTGGTTGTATTATCTCTCATTGACCTTCAATGTCAAATATACTCAGTTTAGAAAGAAAATGTTTTCTGTTGTTTGTCTTTAACAGCCAGCCTTGTAAAAATAGCTTCGGAGCTGAAAGTCAAGCTGTGTTCATTTTTGTTCATGCATCACCATAGAAATTGGTGGTGGAAAACTTAATAGAAATTGTCACTGGAGTCAGAAGATACAGGCTTTCAATAATCTGTGGCAGCGCCATCAAGTAAAAAAGGGGATGTTTACCAGAGCAGAACTCCTCATGAAACAACTAGATTGTGCCTCCAGGGCTGCGCTTGAAGCCAGAGAGCAGAAAGGGGCTGTGCAAGATCAGGGAGGGGATGGGATGGGACTAAAATGACTCTTTTTTTTTCTTCCCTGACTAGTAGATCTTTAATGCAAAGTACGTATCCCATTCCCCTCACCCCTGCCTCAATCCGCTGTGCAGAGTTTGGTCACATTGTGAATAGCTGTGATTGCTGTCTCCCTGCCAGGAGCTCCCTTGCCTTCTCCCGCGCCAGCATACGCGCTGTAAATGTGGCTCCCAGAACACAAGAAGCGCTATGAAGATTTTAGCTCTTCTGATCAACCGCGTCTGCTTCTTAACCCTTTGCTAATTCCCTCCTGCATCACAGGCTGTGCCACACATTTCAGGGAGTGGAACCTCAATTTGCAGCAGGAAACTGCACTGAAACAAGATCAGTGGAGCTTGAGTGAAACTACACGCTGCCTTGACGCCAAGCCCAATTTTGTTAAATGTATAAAATTGTCACAGATTTCTCAGTGCAGCCAGGAAAACCAAGTTCAACACTGAAACGAAATCTGTTCTCCTTTCTCAAGATTAAGATCTTTCATTTCCAGTATTTAATTTGCAGCTTTTAATGCACAAGAAATAACCCTTATCTGAATTAGCTTCTCCATTCCTTTATTACAGACCATATCGCATCAATCCAGGCTTCCCCAATGTAATCTGCTTTGCGATTGCCACCATCCAAAAGAGAAAGTTTGCTGCAGGATGGCAGCAGCAGAAGCAGCTGCACGCTGTGTGCTGGGCAAAAAGGAGTTTCAAGAGGCACTGCAGATGCGGCCCAGACCCTTCTTTTCCCATGTAACGTAGTAACTTGTTCTGGTTAAGGAAAATTTGTGCAGCTATGAAAGGAGACACTCTTCATTCCCCTGGAGAAACGTCAGGTGGATGTCTCCATTTAATTTCTGAAGCACCTTACATACCACCAGCATTACGCACCTCACATACCACCAGCATTATGCACCTCACATTTCGACTTCAGTAAGCTACTGTACCACTGTTGAACAACATTAAAAATAATACATTGAAAATAAACTTAGAAGTACAAACTATATTCACTGACTCAAAAATAGTTGCTTGGGAAGTCTCATGCTGTGGGGCCACTTGCCTCTTAATTATAGACTGCTGACCATCTTGTTAACTCTGTCTCTCGTAAGTGTCGTAACAGAGAAAATTGTGAGATACCAAGTATGGATTATAGTTAATGATGTTGTTTAGTACGGATGAAATTATTGCGTGTTATATTCACTACAGTGGTCTTGCATAAAATAATTTCTTGGCTTAACAGTCACAGAATTTCAGCATTCTTCACATGGGCTTTGCTTTAATTATCTATAATGATTAACTCTACCATTTAAATGGTAATTTGAAACATTTCTGGAGATATGAGAGCAGAGGAAGCTTTACAATGATGTGATACAAACAGAACAAGATGCAGATAGGTCAATGAAACATAAAAAATGTATCAGACTAAATGTTTTCATTATATTATTCAAATATTTAAGCCTTCTTTATAGTTTGATATGAAGACACATTGAAATACCATTCTGTGTTGTGCCTCGCATGAGAATTAGAAACAGTTATCTGTCCGGTCCACCACATGAGCTGGAAGATGTACCAGTGGCTGGATGCACCAAGACACTTAAAATTGTTTTTTAGATTTGACTTCCATGACTAAAGGAGGAGTGGATTGCTAAATATTACTGCTGATGGTAATGGATAGCCTCCTTCTGTTGCTGTTTTTTAATCTAATGATTTTTCTTCCAAGATGGCATGGTTTCCTGGAAGGTAGCAGAAATGGCTTGGGATTTTATTTCTGCAGTGGCTTTTCAGGCATTCATTTTTGAAACAGGAATCTGGAGAGTTTTAACGAAAATTTTTGGGTGGAAGAAAAGAGGAGTAGATTTTAGTTTTGAAGGTGCTTAAGTGATGCCCCTGCTTTGAAATATGTTTTACCTCATTCTGAAAACTAAGATCATGCATAAGAATCCATGGAAACAAATTATGTTTAATACACACGCACACAAAATGTGTATTTTTATAAAAGGACAGCAGAGAGATGGTGGCATTTTGGCAGAAACACACTGCTCCTCCTTTGCAGGGCTTTCACAGAGCCACGCACTGCCCCACAGGCTTCCCTCGGCAGCGGGAATTTCCCAGGACATCACCTCAGCTGCACGCTGGGCACAGAGGAGCAGAGGCTCCACGCACCATCGCATCCTTCAGGCTCATCCCTCCTCCAGCACATCCCCCATCGCCTCTGGGGCAGCCGCAGTCGAGCTGGGCATCCGGCAGCAGCGACTGTCTGCGCAATCACAAGGCTGACAAGGCCAGGAACGGCCTTAGCGCTAGGAGAGAATTCACTGAGTTGTTTTGCTGCCCCTGAAGCTAATCTGTAATTTTACAGCACGTTATTTGAATTTTATAGGAAGGCTTCTCTTGAAAAGGTCTGAAGTCCGGCTTGGAATAAGCTCATCTGCACATTCAGGAGAGGAAAATCTCAGACTCAAGCAGGCTGGGCCAATGTAATTTTTTCCCTGGAAGTGTTTTAGTTTACGAAAACAGCCTCAAAATGTATATAGAAAGACGTTTATAATATTTCAAATGGTATTGTATTTCATCCGAATTTCACAGTTTTCCTACAGCATAATGACCTAAGTTTCTGATCTTGCCAAAGGGTTTCTTTTTGTTTCATATAGTACAAATACAGGTTTCTTCATAATAGGCCGCTTAGGATCTGTACAATGAGGGTATTTCCAAAAGATCTGAAATTCACTCGTTAAAATAGGTTAGGCTGCTGGTAGACTAAACGTTAACTTGAGAAGTCTAAACAGATGCTGTACAACAAATAAATTTTTCAAGCCACATAGTGAAATAGCAGCACTGCCGTAACCAATTGATCCTGCAACATTACAGCAAGAAGATGCTGCAGCTAAGAAAAACGTCGACTTCATTTCAACCCCAAACAAGTTATAACAGCAGCAAGAGTGGCTCAGGGCATTTTTAAGGAATTAATAACCAGCCAGGGTTAGTAGCCCGAGGCAAAGTCAAGGATTAAGCACTATGGGGATAAACACATACAGCAGCTTCAAATAATGTAGTTGACTTCAGTTTAATAATTTTGTTTCACTTTCAGAAAAACTTATGATCTCCAGACAGAAAATATAATTCAGATCTGCAAAAGAATATACACATACACACACCCGGGGGCAAGAGCTGAAGAGATAAATGGAAACACTGTAAAAAGTAAACATTTTCCTCTTACCAACAGAAGGGGAAAGCTTCCATAGGTTACAGTTGAAACAAACAAAAACTCCAGAAAATAGGTAAATACTACCAAAAAATAACCAAACTATATTAAAGAATATGTATGAAAGAGAAAAGGTGACTTAGATGACCTCAAAGCTCATCATTCTCCACAAGAAGAATTGTGGAGCACTCTTCTACCTCAACTTCACCACCCAGAAATGTTTACAAAACTGAGCTAATATACCAAACTGTATATGCTTTCTTTTTTGCACGACCATTAAATAGAAAATAAACTTTGCTATGTGTGTTGTTTAAAAGGACTACATACTTCTTTTCTCTAAAACAAATCAGCCCAATAAACTTCAGACGAATCTGGAAATGAGCAGTCAGAACGAGATTCAGATTTCAGTAACAGGTAAATTAAAAGCATCCTTAAGGCACTGTCATGAGCTGTAAGTTTACAAGACAAACTCCAATAAAGAAACTAAACAACAAAAGAAACACTTTAATTTTTAGTCAAAATATTGCCTTCTATTGTTCAAAGTCAAGAAGGAATAACCATGAGATAATACACTTCAGCATCTTTTTATTTGAGAAGGTCTAACCAGCCTCACCATGCTAATTCAGAGAGCCTACTGTTGGAAGGTTTAACATGTATTTTTCCTTGCAGACCAAGAGGAGAAAGAAGGCTGTTCTACCTGGATGACTTCTTAACACTCATATCTATATACAGTAGATGGCATTTGCTCTCACGTGGTAGGTTCCTCCCCCTCCTTTTCTTTTTTAAGCAGTGAAAGATCACTGCAAAAGTTTAAAGGACGCTGCAAAATTCTGATGCTACTTAAAATTACTTTGGGACTCTACTTTCAATATTAAACACAGTATAGAAAATTTACAATGAGTAACTACAAAGATCCTGAGTTGAATCTTTCACGCAACACCTTTCATTTATTATATATACAAGAATATGTGGACTCAGTTAAATATTAGCATACAATGGAAAAGCTGCTCACCTTTTTAATCTGTATTTTATATTGATACGGTGATAGAAATGCATTCATTATTACCAATTTATTTTTTTAAATGTATAAAAAGGTCAAGGTTTTTAGACAGCATTTCAAAACTTGAAATGTAAGCTGACCTCAGTGAAGTCAGAGGATGCTTTGTCATGGACCAAATTAAGACCTCGCTGTAAGCTTTTATTCGATCATTCTTTGTTCAGAAACACAACAGTTATATCCTCAGAGGTTTGACTGGAGTTGTTTCTAGTCAAAACACTTCCTGTGTGATGAGCAAGTCCTGACTCAACCAAAAAAGCCTGTCACTACATAGAAAAGCATCATCTACCTCCCTGAGCACCAGCTTCACAACAAGGGACTCAAGAGCTTTAGTCCAAGCTCTTACAATATCTTCCCGTAGCTCCAGGGGGATAACGTCCCTATAGACTGAGACAACATTCATGCATGAATATCGCATAGGGATGTTGGAAAGGTTAGCATTTTGAGAGCACACCACTTCTTTTTTGGTGATAGAAAACATGCATGAGGGAAAGGAAAAACCCCACCTCCTTGTAAGTTATTGAAGATAGAATGGAAAACTCAAAAAAATGGAAGTGGCATAAAACTTTAAGACGTCTTATATCTAATATGAAAAAAAGAAACAGTGTGTTTTAGTAAAAGGCGCTTTCACAAATGCTTCTTATGAACTATGAATGAATCCAATTTTGAGCACTGAGACATGTTTTCATTGCCTGTTATAGATGGTATACTTCTGAATATTGAGCTATATTCTTTCAATGCTTTTCTATCTATAAATTCTACGCTTAACGTAGGATTATCCATTTGGTGAATTGCAAAAGCACATAATAAAATGCACTTTATCATGTATATGTGACATCATCACTTGCTATTAAAGGATCTTCCAAATACTATCATGCTTTTGAAGAGCTCTAAAATAAACATCAAATCTCAACCACAAATCAGAGTCTCTTTCCTCCTGAACAACCGAGCATTGCCACAACTTCACCCCTATCTCAAAGTACAAGTAGTCCATTCAAATCCAGAGTTTGCAAGAAATTCTCTCATAAATTATCAGCCTCAGGCACATCTCCTTTCAACCTCAGAGAAACAAATGGTCATCTCATTTTTTTACTCCTTAGACAAAACAGTTTCCATGTCATCAATCTGCAGAGTTGACAACATAATGAAAAAACCCCACCTCAACCAACTTGTAAGAGATTCCACATTAGATTCTATTTCTGCCTTTATTCCTAACTCAGATATACCGACCAGTCTCCATGTTTCAAACAAGTATTTTTTTGACAGCAGTTCAGTAGGTTAGCTGCATTTAAAAAAATAAGAATAAAAAAAACCCCCACCCACACAAAAAATCCGACTTCTTCTCTTTGCAGGTCACTAGTGTCTTCCCCAGACACTTGAGTGCTGGCTTCAAGTGAAAATAGCTTGGCTAAAACCAGTCTAAATCCAGATCAGGTACAAAGTTTCACAAGCACTTATTTTTATGTCTTGTCAACATTTGCATAGTCTTTGTGTCTGGAAATTTCAGACCACTATTCACAGGCTGTCTGCTACCTTTACGCAGTGCTATCATTTCCTCTTCCTCAGAATATTTTTCCTCAGAACTCAGAAAACACCGATATCTAGTTAGACAACATAACTGTCACATCAAAATATATTCAATCATTTAAATCGTAACACATCGCTCAACCCAAAATCTCTTTGCAAAGCATATCTGTCACTGAATTTGTGACATAAAGCAGACAACTGCTGTCTGCTAAAAGCAGCATCCATAATTAAGCAAGCAGAATATATGAAGTGCAGTGTAATAACAGGAACGTGGGATTTCAGTCACCTAAGTAACTTTACGTAAGTAGCTCACATTTAACTGTCAAAGTTTCCTATAGACAATGGAAAGGAATAAATGGCTTAAGACAGCAATTACTCTAACTCATCTTCAGTTTCTAATTTGAACAAGGTGAATCACTTGCTGTGATTTATTTCTCTCCATTGATTGTAAGAGAAAGCTCAGAGATGTGTAGCTCACATTTAGGTGTTCAAAGGTTAGACATAAAACAGGAAGATGGATCTTACCTTGAACTAAAATGTTTCATCCAAAAACGTTAAGTTTGAGATTAGAGGTATCCTCCTCAGCAAACTCAAGCTATTTAAGAACAGTGGAAATGCAGTTTCAGGAAACCACACATTGCACAGTGCTAGAAAAAACACAAGGTCTTGCTATAAACACAGACACAGAGATTGTCTAGGTTTAAATAATGAAAGCGTGGAGAAGTAGCATCTACAACAGGAATGTGATCTATCTGTCACAGATCATGCAGGCAGCAAAATCACTTGGACTGGTGAACAGTGGATCCTACCACACAAACCCCAAAATTCTTGGAGGCATGTGTCAGAGGCCTGATGCAGGATTCTGGAGTCCCAACGGTCATGCCCTCAGGAATAAAAAGGACATTACATTTCTGGTCAGCCTAGCTGGAGTCCAACCAATATTCTCCCTGTAACAAGGAAGCCAAAAGAGCAGATGCTGAGCATGGAATGTCAAACCATTTACCTCATTGCCCTGACAAGAAACCTGAAACATCGCACAAAATATAACTGGATCAGTAAGAAACACCCTAGTGTGCATTTATCCATGCTCCGCAGGACACCCTGGCACCTGCCATCTTAGATTTCCACTACCTGGAAATTTCAATGAGATAGAAGACAAAACTTTCATCATTTGGGTAGTTTGAGAAAAGTTTGCCCAGAAAGGCTATAAAATCTCCACCTTTAACGTCATTGGAAGCTGGGCTGGACGCAGCCCTGAGCAATGTGATCAAACCAGACCTATCTGGAGCATGGGGTTTGGCTGGAGGAGTCCAGGAGTCCCTTTCAACCCTATGTCCTCTGTGCCTGTCCTTTCAGGAACAGCATCATATACTGCAAACCTACTCTCTGTAGTCATGTACAGGAAAGCAATCCCAGCAATCGGTCATCCTGGTTTTGACAACTTAAACTAAAAGAGAAAAAAAACCTCACCTTCCTCTCAAATAAACATGTTAGAAAAAATTGCTAAACTACCACACTTTTGGCCAAACTACCGTTTTGATTATACTTTTGAAGGTGTGAACATCTTTTATTATTTGCTTTATAAACCTGAATTTAGCACCTCTCCTCCTCCCCACCATCACACGGCCCCCAGAAACCACCAAAAAAAAAAACCAAACCACCTCAGCAATACACACAAGATCAACCACAAACAAAATCATTTAGAGGAACACTGAAAATTCATCTTTTATAATCTGTGCCGCCTAGCAACGCACAGCACCAGATCCAACACATTTGCAAATCTGACACAGAGAAGTGCATAAGCATCAGAACAGGAGGAGAGATAAAATCTCCTTTCCCATTTCAAAGACTCCACAGGCACAAGTGTTTCCCATTGATTTTGAAATATTGTCATGCACAACAGAAAACATAGATTATTTTTAAATTACATACTCAAGTTTAGGGCAAATACAGGGATTTTTGTGTGGCTGATAATTTCATCTTCTACAGAACAGAACCTGGCCAGGTATTTCAAAGATACTGAAAATTATGCTGAATTTAAAAATTAAATGTAGGGTGACTATGCTTTCCCTGACCTGTTGTGTGCAGCAACAGAAAGGGTAGTATTTTCTCTTTAAATTATTACTAATAAATGGACCAACTTTAAGGCTTAAGCCCAGTTCCCCTCTTGATAACATACA
This sequence comes from Mesitornis unicolor, assembly GCF_000695765.1. Lineage (NCBI taxonomy): Eukaryota > Metazoa > Chordata > Aves > Mesitornithiformes > Mesitornithidae > Mesitornis > Mesitornis unicolor. The sequence goes on along the minus strand of NW_010178298.1, from coordinate 24,273 downwards.
AATTTCACCTGGGACAGTGAGTAAAGTATTACCAAAAAAAGTAACATTATTATATGTACACATAATTACTAGAATGCTACTCATTTAATAAAATTTCTCAGTTAGGTACTTAAATTCCTTACCTACTCGCACATTGCTAAGCCAAGGAAATAAACATTAACAGACTGCACATAATAGGTGACAAAATTACAGCACATCTGGGGACAAGACTCAAGGCCTCCTGGCCTCAGTGCTGGAGTAAAGTAATTTCTGTTATAAAATGTATTTAGTATCTAAGTACTGTTATCTACACAAACAGTGCATGTGACAGTTCAGTAAATGGCATGACGTATGTAATTTGAATTATTTTTTAAAATTGCAAGATTACTACAGTACTCTGAGAGTCAGTTCTAATAAAGTATTAAATACCTCTAATTTCAGTCAATAGTCTGAAAATTGTTGTAGTTTTTCACTTTCTAGGCATTATCATTCATAATTCACAACTGGATACAACAAGAACCATACTTTATTCATAAGCTGCAGAGCAGGTTCTGTGATTTGTGTGTACAAAAAAATTTAATTCTCTGGAAAACTTTCAAAGACACCTCTCTCCTGTTGGTGAACATTCAGTGAAATTCAGTTTACATGATGGACAAAGTACATTTAAAAATTGTTTGGACAGACACATACATATTCATTCTGACAATTTCATCTTGATTTTCAGCCAGCCATTTCCCAGCTGAGGTATCTTTTATCTATCTATCTATCTATCTATCTTATATTAGTTATTGTGGACAAAGGGAACTCCATTATTCAGCTGACTGACTGCTTTTTCAGATTTTAAAATATACCATCTTTCCTGCAGATTCTGTATTATGGAAAAAAAAAAGTATTTAAAAGCAGCAGCCTACTTATATTCTTGCACATGGAGGGGCCTCCAGGAAAACAACAAAAGGTTTGCCACTCAAAAGGAAGAGGCAACACGGAGACCAGAATTAAATGAGCACAGGCGACAAAGCAAAAAAAAGAACAACTAAAGAAAATCAGAGCTGAAGATCACTGAGGCAAAGCAGAGGTTCAGAAGCAACATCACGACTGGCAGCTGTCAAGAACTGAGTCACTTGTTCAATCAAGGAAGCAGCTCATCATGGGCAGAAATAAGCTCCTCCAGAACATTCCATCAGCCTCCCTCGAACACGACCTAACACAGCTTGGATCTTGCTGTTACAAGAAACCCCATCTTTGCGTTGTTTCTTCTTAAAATTCTGCGCTGAAAAGCATTAATCAGCAGTGACTGGTGATCCAGTATGATTTGAAAATCCAAGTAAATCAGGCAAAAAATTTCACAAACTGTCACACAGCAGCAATTACTGTTGTGAACTAGTACTTAAATGATACACACAGCACCTTGTCACCAAAATCAGAAGGAATATTTGTTTCTGTTTAAACAGAGGCAAAAAGTCATCCAAATGTCTGTATAAAATTACATTCTTAGCTCTGTTAAAAATTCACATTACCAAAAGTAATTTACCAAAATTTAATTTACAAAAGTAAATCTGAAAACGGGAACAGTGTGGGAGCTTTGCACAGGGTAGAAAGACTGGGGTCAATCATGTCTAGTGGGCTTCAAGGACCTCACAGAAAGGCCCTCCAAACACAGCTTTAGAGGAGAGGGAAAAAATGCTACATTTTTCAAGGCTTCTTAAACAGTATTAACTTTATTAAGACTGTAATAGGAGATATGAATAGATGAGTAACTTAAAAAATCAGTTCACTTCTATTATAACCAAGGAAATCTGGCCTATTAATTTTTGGTTCCTTGGGATACGCAAATAATTCCACTTCAAGTCAGAAACGTGTGAGAACAAAGTAACTCCCGTTCAGGTTTTGCTTCCACATACATAGTCTCACTATCTCCACCCCTGTACACAGCCACATATCCTTATGCACTGAAAGAAGGGAATCTAAAAATCAGAAACATTTTTTCTCTTCAGCTTCTCCATTGCCATGCATTCCATATTTACTTTAGCATAGAAGAAAAAATATCTGTCCTTTTCTTTCTTTAGAGAGCTGATTCTTAGGTATCAATTATCAACAGATCTGTGCTGGTAAAAGAACTTAAGAGAGGATTTTAATACAATGAAGCAATAACACAAGTCATAAATGAGAAAATGTAGTACTACACATTAGTTCATTTCAAAGTAAACCTAGAAATTTAATTATTTCTCTACATTGTCTTAGAAACTGCAAAACAATGATAAAAGGGTAACTACCATACTGAATCAAATATTTTTATAGGATCCAACTAAGATGCTGCGTTGTTGTTTTGCCTTTTCAGTTCTGTTCAACACTTTGTTTTTATCCGTGTCTAACACCCTTCACCCTCTCACTTCTAAAGAAAAATTCAAAGTAGCTTACTTATAGTTCTTGACACAAGAACTGCAGTTTTCAACTCAACGCACATTCAAGAGCTGAAGCTCTTTCTCCAGGAGGGCTTCTGTTACCAATTATCCATTCGTACGCTACCTGCAGACCATCTCCCTCTGCTGAGAGCTGTCTGGGGAGACACAGAGGAGAGACGAGATGGTCCAGCAGATCTCGGGGCTACAGCTGAACTACCCTGCTGCGTCCTGAGAGACAGGATGCTACAGAGATTTCGGATGGTGAAAGAGGCCATCTCCAATGTGTATTTTAGCAGCCCATCTCAGCACAGCAACTGACTGCTGGGTTTGTATAGTGAATATCTGACTTCTATTTGCTACTAGGGACAAAACCTCAACAACTTCTAATTCATCATAGAACAACCAATTTGTGAAGTTACTCCCACCACTTTTACTATTTACTACCTACTAACTCCCTTTCCACCATAACCTTTCACTTGCTGCCCTAAATTTTTACTTACTGGGCACTTTTATTCCCCTGGATGAATGTAACATTTTCCATGAAGGAAAAAATTACTTTTTTCTTTCCTTAACTTCTTTTTATACATTGGCGCTTTTTTAAACTCTTCAATCGAAGTATTATCCTCAAAGTAAACAAGTTTAGTTATCATCCATCATTTCGGTCTGATGCAATGAAACTATATTCTCCATGAAATGCAAATGCCCAATTGATTCATTGACTGACTGCATTGTTTTGAACTAGTTAGCTCGTGATTCTTTAACTTGTATTCAATACATTATGAAGTGTCAAAGAGTACTTAACAGCAATTTATTTTTCAGGATGCTTACTTCATGTGGCACATACAAAAGGGTTGGATTCTCTCAGACTATCCTATGTCCTTTGTGCAAAACTTTTGTAATAATCTCAAACCAGCAATGCTTAATTATTACAAGCTCATCCCACTTACTGCTCACAGCTCCATTAGCCTCCGGCTTTTTTGGGTTTTCCTTCCCAAAAGCTGTTATATTTAGTTGGAAACTAAAGACAGTTTTTACGAGATAAAAACATTAAAGCTATTTTCTTCACTGTTCATAAAACTTGAAATACTAATCCTCTTCATTCCCTTTACTTTCCTCCAGTGGAATCAGCCTAGGATGTGGTTGTGAAGATAACTGCTATAATTGGAAGAAATGAACTAATTTCTTACAAAGTTGGTGATATTTTGTCACCCAAACATGCCACTTACTACACAGAATAATTTTTCCACCCAGCAAAGCCTTCTATAGGTGTATTGACAGGCTCTTCATCACTTTCTAATTGCCTATGCTTCCTTCTTGCTAAAAGCCAATCAAATTAAATTCTAATCTTGGCTACACATCGAGTCTTTCCGTAGCACCAGGTAAAGCATCTTTGCTTCTTCAGCTGGGAAACGAGGATAAAATATACCACATACGTGCAACTCATCTCTGTGTGAGCACGCCCACTGCGTAAGGGCAAAGCATTACAAAACAATTAACGACTGCGCCCTTGCCTGCAAACACAACCGAGTCGGACTCCCGCTTCATTCTTGGCGCTACTTGTTTATTTGTGCTTTCCTTCAAAAATCCTTCTCTGTTCTCCTTGTGTTTTTTCCTTTGCATTAATTTGTTTTGCTTCTAAAATGGAATGTAACAGCTGGTTAGTAGTTCATAGCTCATTTATTGTTTATTCACCTTTTGTTGCTCTACATTTTAGTTCTCCTCATTGAAATGAGCATTATGTGCTGGGATTTTAGTATTAAATAAATGTTTTTCTGCTCAGTTTCACCTCTTTCTAGCTCCAAACCCATCAAATATGTTATAAACAAAGACCTACAACAGAACATATAAAGCAGCCCTCAGAAATCCAGTTTACTAGTGATGGATTAGGGATTTACATTCCAACTACCAAATACAGTGGTCTCCTTGACCACCCAAATACAGTGATTTATACACAGTGACAGAATAAGCAGTCCTCCTGGTTACATATCATTAGTGGAAATCAAAGTCATGTCAGATATTGATGGTAATACCTTTCAAAGGTACATTACTAGCCAAGCTTTATGAACAGCTTTCACATGAATTATTCACCAAACAATGCTTAAAATATATGCATATACATACTCTTGGATCCTTCGACTATATTTATCACTGACAATTCTAAAAGAACAGAAAATATACTCAAACTCGAAGCTAACCTGCTTAGAGTTACAGAAAATGGCAAGCTCAGGCTATGCAATTCATAGATTTACTACTGCAAGTGCATTACGCTGAAGTGCAACAAGATATCTCAACTGCAAAAGCAAGAACTCCTAAATATGTAATTTCTAGTATTTCATAAACACAACTCTTTCTTAAAATCACCAAGTAAAATAAAAAATTAAACTTACATTAAAAAGCACGTGGTCATTCTGGGTTACGTCATTGTGGATTAAAACAAATCTATTATAGGAAGAGAGTAATCCAGTGTGATGCTTATTTTAAAATTGTGAAGATAGAAATTTTCATAGCCCATTTTAAACTTTCACTCAAAACATGTAGGTTAATGGAAGTTAATATAAACAGCACGAAACAGAAGGACTAAAATCTGATGAGGAACAATCAGAATAATTTGGTCTACCAGCTGAAAGGATACACATGTACAACTAAATTGAGCTTTGTTTATGCATTTTGATTTTCAAGCCTTCTCTAAGATGATTACCCTATCTCCAGTTCTAGCAAGGGAAAAACGCCTTCCTCTTTCTTATTCTGCTTCTAAATCAACTTTTTAAATGTCTGTTTTTTAATACTAGCTATGTCACGCTGTTTCATTTCTGCTTTAAACATGCAACCTGCAACTTCTTGCCAACTCCTGACTTTCTCTAAATCTGCTACTGTTATTTTTATAGTCTCCGATTTGTTTTTGCCATTCTTGGATCTACACAGGATTAGGGGAAGTCCCCTTTTGTTTCTTCCCTTGTATACCTTTGAGAAATGGGATCATAATTACAGTGCCAAACTATTTACGCAGCTGCAAGTAGTACTCCTGGGCACTTCAGAAGTCTTCTTGACCAAAAAAGAAATCTCAAATGCTTTACAAAAATGAAGATGTTTAATGGAATTAAATTGAAACATTACCTACATAGTGGTGTGCAGTAAACGATGAGATTTACTATTATAATTATTATCATTGATTTAATTTAATATTTAATTTTCTATATTTATTATAGAAAAAAAGAGAGGCCTCAACAAGCAGCCCACATTATGCTTGTGTTTATATTTCAAAAGCTGCAGTACTTTCTACCCTTAAGCACTCATTTCATTTTTGTACACAAATTACATCCACTCTGCCAGACACCATTTATAATGGCAGGCAATCAGATCAGACACGACACTCAAGGGTTTTTTTAAACTTCATATTCAAAAAGCAACATGTCAGTACGTTTGGATACTAGAAGTCTCCCCCGTCATTTAATTCTCATTTGTCTTAAATGAGTAAACAGCTTCAAAGTTGTTGTACATGATAATCCACGTACCCACACCTGACTTGCAATGGCACAAGCCTCATTTTTTCAGACATCACTATGAAAAATCTACTTTTGTGACACTTTCAAAGTCTAGAGCAATTACATGTTTGACATTGAAAAGTCTTCATTTTGAGCTTCCCAAATAAATTTTTTGAGACACACAAATCATGAACACATTAGTTCAACAAGTTTATTTTTATGCAGTCATGAGGACAGCAGTGGTTCATTACATAAGAAATAGAGATAACTGGCTTCACTGTGGCAAAAAAAAGAAAAAAATCACAGTACTTGATAACAGAGATATCAGAAGTTAATTACAACACATTAAAATTGTTCTTCAGCAGTAGACTAAAATTCACTTTAAGTTCTGCTTGAGCAGTTTCATTTTGCACAATAAGATTAGTAAAACAACAAATATTCTGAAAAAATAATTACAATATTCAATATTCTTTGAACAGTTCCCTTTCTGAATCTTCATGTTGACCCTTCTCTTATCCAAGTTTTTTATTAAGAAAATGGATACGTAATCCAATAATATCCTGAACACAAGCAACTTCATGAATTGTAGAATTTAAAACTAGAAGAATTTTATCTCACATAAATCAGAGCTCCTCTATTAACATCAGGAAAGGATTGTAGAAATTTCCATCCTTATCAACCATTTCCCTGAAAGAAACCAGACCTTTGAAGTGACTAGCACAGGCTGTCCTGGAGATCATAAGGAAGAATTATTTTCAGATAGAGGAAGACACAAGCCAGTAACAGAGCCTTGAGTTTCACTGAAAATGAAAGCTCGGACACAGGGACAGGACGGGGCAATGTTAGAGAGCACAAGAAAAACAGAGGCCTCATGGAGCTATAATAAGAATAGTTGCAAAAGAAAGGACAATGATATTGTTCAAAGCAGGAGAGAGCAGATGAGGGAAAGCACGGGCCTGTGAGCTCCACTGTCAGGCATTTCCAGGGACCTCTGAAATACTGCAAAGGGAGCCAGAGGTTTTGCTCGCTGCCTTTTCTCACGCTGCACTGAAGCCAGTGAAGGATATGGGTGTTTAACGAAAACAAGAAATGCATTAGAGCATGTGGCTATAACAAAGCATGTGACAGAATATGTGACTTAAAATCTAACAAACAAACTCACTACTAAGTTAGCAAATCTCTTTGGTTTTAGTGGTTATCTTGGAAGCTTATGGCACAGAAATTTGTAGTCAGAGATCCCTGTACTACATTTTTTCCTCGTGCAGCATTTGTTTCATCAGATTTACTATTTTATTATTATATGCCAGCAGCCTGCCTCCAGCAGAGAATCACTCTTCATCAGTTAGGGAGATGCAAAGCCCTTTAATACACTTCATCACTGAGACATGGAAACTGAGTCCTACCCTTTTCTTTTCCAATGCTATGGAATAATAATATGATTTTAGACATAGTTTCTAATGATACTAATAAGCTATCTAGTGAAGCACACACAGTAAAGCTTTAGAAATCAAGGGATCTTAAGTTACATTTTCAACATCTAAATCAATCCATACACAAAAGGATGTAATGCTTACATTTTCCCACATCACAAGCACATTACGGTAACTGGCTAGTGCTTGAAGTTTGGATTTGGTGGGGGTTTTTTTTCCCTTCTTAATTATGTGATTCTGTCAATCACATAAAATTGATTCAAAATAACGACCATAAAGAATGGTGTCATTACTGATCATCAAGTGATCACAGACAAATCAAACTCCAACAACAGTATCTGACAGCTCCCAGAGGACACAAGTGCCAGGAGCTCAGCACTCACCACATTAAGAAATGCCTCAGTCGAGCTGTTCTATCAATACAGCCTTGAAAGGTGCACAGAGCTGCAGGGAAACAAGTGGAAGAGTCTGCAGCAGCTGCTTTTTCTTCATCTTGCAAGAGACTATCTTTGCATTAAGAGGTCAACACTGAAAACAATTCTCCCTGTCCCAGGATGGCACCAGTACAAGGATCAGCAGTGCTACACTTGTTTAGTACATTGTGCTCTATCAACTATTTCCTATCAATGCAAATTGGTTTTCTGTCTTAGCAGCACTGCCCTGAGTCTCTGCATTTAGATATTCCCCTCAACTTTGGTTGTATGCCATGGGCTAAGCCCCAGTTGTGCAGGATTTAGTATATTCAGATATATCACATACATGAAACTCCGCAGTTTTCCCAAGGCCAAGGCAAAAAGATTTACTTTTTAAGATAAACACTCTTTTAAAGTATCAGTTAACTTAAAACTCAGTTGGCATTTGAAAGTCTCCAAAACTCTAAAATTGCAAGAATTTACACAACAGAAGAATTAGAAGAACTGAAGCTTACTTCTAGAGAGGTCTGTAAAACATACATGCTAAACCAGAATGCTTTCACAGGAGAGGATATTAGAGTATTGGTGAAAACATCTGGGCTGAGGGAGAAGGGCACTTCGACCAGTAGAAACAGAGAACAGCACTTACCTGTCGAGTACTACATTAGTGTTCTGCAGAAGAAAAGGAAACTGCACTGGGCCAAGTCAATGAAAGCACTATAGAGAAAGAGGCTGTAATATATCCTATGGGGCTGGAAAGGTAATATTGGAAAATAAGGAGTCCCTTCTTTCCCCTGACAGCAACAACAAAAAAGTATTTAAGCCTGACTAGAGTGGTCTATTCTTCATTCATATTAGTAAAAAGACAAATTTGCATTCATGGAGCTCGACTGAAAGGAACATAATCTGATAAACACCAAATATTAAGAACAAAATGGTTCAGAAAAACTCACTTTTCAGATACAGAAGTAACATATTAATGATTCTTGTATTTAAGGAACAAAGATATTTGTTTGTTATTCCCTTAATATGGCACAATAGAATAAGCTCTGTTAGATCAGCATTTATTTTGCTGATCATCAGGTTTCCAAATTCTTCCACTACAATCAGTTCCAGTGGACTGAAAAGGAAATACTACACAGTTCTGCCAACCGCAAGAAAGGCTGTGAAACAGCCTCAGGTAAACCAGGCCCTCCAAAGCCCACTGCCATTCTTCCATCCACGAGCATCAGCATGCTCAGTTGAGGAAAAGCCCTGACCCCACTCTTCAGCTACATTAGTTTTATATCAACAACCCATACTTTCCTGCTGTCAAGTATCCTGATGATGAACGGATAATGCATTTGGATGAAGTGTAGAATATATATGTAATGGAAAATATTGATTTTGCTTACATACTTCATGATAAACATTTTTATTCCTTTCATTCATTTTGGTGACTTAATACATGCTGTTGGTTGGATATCCATTTCACAAATAGATTCACGGTTCCCACAGAGAGGGTTTCAAAATCAGAGGTGTGCTGAAGATACTCAGATATGTCCAAAATGCACCACTCTCGGAAAAAGCACAATAATGCAGGTGTGCAAGTAACAACATTTTATAAAGGAAAAAGCTTCTTGCCCGTAAATAAAAATGATTATATAGCTGCTTAGCCTTGCTGAATCCGGATACAAATGTGATGCATTAGACCAAACCACCAAGGCCTATTCCACGAGGAACCCATATAATTTGTCAAGCGAGCCATATTTCCTTTTTTAATTTAAAAGGTCTCATTATCTAGAGGAAGATATGTTAGGTATGTTTTTAATATAAATGCAGCTATTACATGTATGAAGAAGGGCTTTTATTAATAGCTAACAGAAAGCAGGCACATAAACCACATTACACTTGGTGTGCATGTCACCTCACCACTGCAAAGGAGAGAGCATGTCTTTCATCAAGAATGCTAATATATTCTTCCAGTTTACTATTTTACATCCTCCCTGGGGCTTTTAACTACTGGACTGAATCATGGACAAAAGAATCAGATGCCCAGAAAGAAAGGCACAGGGGAGCAGCGGCTATTTATCCACTCTTTGCAATATTCTTCTGACAGTGTGAACCAAAGCAGCCTGCCACCGATGCCCATCACTGCTCGATATTGAACGTCGGCACACAGCGGAAAGGACCTTTCCATCAGATGTCTCCAAAGATCCTCCTATTAGCAAGACTTAAGAAGGCCTTTGTCATATCAAATATGCTCAGCTGCTTACCGCATGGTGAAGCGGTGTAAGAACCATTTAAAGATGTGTCTGACATCATTAATCTATTTGCCCTCTGACCCGCGGAGCTGAACTGTAACTATGGCGACCAAAGCCTGACCTTACAACGCTGAGAAACTTTAAAGCTTGGTAGTATTTTGGGTCACATTGTTAGGCTGAACAAAGGAATAAAGAAGAAATGTGACAGTTTCCTGGGAATTAAGGTCAGCAGGTCAATTGCCCTGAAGCTTTATTGTTATATGATAAGCAAGACTAGCTGAAATAATTTTTCAGGTATTAGAATAAAAAAAATCCAACAACCTAGAGCATTTGTTGTCTAAAGCAGAAAACTGGTCTCCATAAAAAGCAATAGATCATTGAGCAAAATTACTCACTAGCCTTCCCTGTATCATTTACAGCAGAAATACAGGAAAAAATGGGTAGCAGGCATCAATATCATATTCTCACGTCGAGTTTATTGTTAATTCAAGCTTTTGGGGGCGTGCGGGAAGTATTTATTCATGTGGTTTTGGGAATGCATTTGATAAAATTGTCAGTGTTTTCCATCCTCCCTTTTCAAATGATTCATGAAAGTGATTGGGAATAAGCAGCCTGAACATAGTGATTTTTAACATCTGAGTAAAAGAAGCATATGCCTTAGACTTAGAATAAATACAGTATAGGAACTTGCCCTAACAAAATGCTATGACAAATACAAATCCAAATATTTACAGTCTTAATAATTAGGCTTATTAACATTGTTTTTACAATTGTGTACTGTGAAGCTAGCAGTGTTCACTTTAAGGATGTCTCGGCATAATTCATTGGCGCCTCCATTTTCAAGTAATTTACAATTTAGACAATGAAATTCATTCTAGATTAAAATTAACTAATTAATGATTGTACTTTTTTAAGCCTAAAAGCTTTTCAAATTTTAGGTATCCCAACCCATACTGTGTAGAACGACAAATGCAACCTATAGTATCAGCTAAAAAGCAGATAGATACAAAAGATCAAAGCTGTGTGTTGATTTATCATGTTGGTTTTTTTTTAATTTCCCACATCGTTGCTGAAACACTACTGCAATGCATATCTACAGCACAGGACATACGTAACATGCCAGTTTAGCTGAATGTATTACCCACAAAAGTAGAAAGGAAAAGTTTGTGAAGCAGTGTCCTCTTTCACAGGAGATAAACATATCAATAGAGTGTTTTGAGGGTCTCCAAAATCAGTATCTTTTATTCAGTTCTTTAATAAATATCATGTCTTATGAAGTAGATGCTGAAACAGTGGTGCTTGTTCATTAACAAACATGCAGAAGTACCAGTTCAAGCTTCTAAGACATACTTGTGACAACTGAAGAATACAGAAGCAGAATTGCACGCACCCTGTAAGACAGCCCTTTTTGCTTTTCATGTTTTTAATACTCTAGCTATGTCTGAGAAACAGAATGCTATAAACCTGGTTTTAAAAAGTCTGTAGACTGCCAGCCTGACAAGAAAGCATGGCAAAAATTATGTAAAAATAGGGGTGCTCTCAGTAAAGAATTCAAATGGTCTCTTGCTAGAGGGCTATCTGAAGCCATTGCTGCTGCAGCCGTATCCACCCTGGGGAAACAAAATGTTAATGGTCCTAGAAAAGCACTAGAAAAGCTCTACAAGAAGGAATTAAAAACCTAGAAAATTTGCTTCAACATGGGCAAGCGGAGGAATGTAATCAATACACGAATCCAACAGCAAGATAACAGTGATTTACCTGCAGCCATTAAAGCCCAGAATGTGAGAACTCCTCTCAAGTGGATTACTCATCTTGCAGACAACATCCAAAGCCACTGAAGCCAGACAAATCACAAAGTAGGGAGAACAGATTTCAGTAGCGAGGGCAGTTTGGAGGGCAATCATGCAACAGTTAATATTTAAGATATGCAGTAGATTCTTCATTTCACCTTGGAAGATCAGATGCTTTTTGAAGTTGTGCCGCTGACAGTTCTGATACCAAAAAATAATGTTGAGAGGTTATTTGGGCTCCATTACGCAGAAGGTCACGCTAAATGTCATAATGGCACACCAGGTTACTTTCATCCTCTCTGAACCTGACATTAAATATTTAAGTGTCAGAAAGCATTGGCTCTTAATAAACTATCCCTTTGAAATCACTGTATTTTAAGTTTATTTTTTAAATAACAACAAACTAACAAACTTGCCAACTTACTGTGCAGACAGACACTGCTGAAGCTTGGCACAGAAGGGTGCATTGCCAGGTGTCACACTCCTATTACCCCCCCATGAACCAACACCTACTCTGGAAGTCAGAAGAGATTCTTTGAAAGCTCCTAAAACCTCAGCAACTACTTTGTATACGAGTGAATCCCATCTGAAGCCATACATTTTAAGTACTACTGAGTTGGCACAGAAATGGATAAAAGCCAGGAAATTCTAAGTTTAAGCTGACTCGCCATCCTTAGCACACACTATTGCCCTTTATCCCTAAAATTTAATTAAAACCCAGTCCTGACCAGTTGTAATAAGTAGTACAGAAAACTGATTATCGGAATTGCTTTCCTCCAACAGCCTATTGTGCTACACTTACTCTCTGCAAAATACAAAAGACTCTATGTACATTTTTCTTTCTCTGTGAAAAGAGGGCTGGAAAAAGAAATCCAGTCTGAACTTTTATTTAGTTGCCAATTGTGCTGTAGAATGAAACTAAGCATTTTCTTTTAAAAGCTGATTCAAATTTGGTACTTAATCATGCCATAGCAGAGCAAGAGCAGCAGCAAATTATGTCACAATTACATTAGAAATTCTTTAACAAGATTTTGTTTTCAGTCACTTCTAATCTTTCAATAGCTGCCATTTTCAGAGTTGGTATTTTCCTAACAGCATTTTTGCCTGACACCAGCTACTCTGATCAGAAAAAACTGAAATGTAAGGAAAACATGTATGTGCACATGTTCACAGAGCACAGACAGGGAGGAAGTAGTCACAGTTTATTATTAAAAAAAAGTTATAAAATATTTTCTTTATTTTTATAAATGGCTTTTTTCCCCGTATTCCAGCAGATTATTTACTCCTGTGCTCCTAACCAATTTGTTTTCTGTGCTACAGATCACTGCAATATAATATTATAAAGTAATTGTTTTAAAATTTTAAAAGGTGTATTTTATTAACTCCATTTCAAATAACAGACCCAAAACACAGGTCTCAAGTACCTACATTAAAGCAGACACACCACTAACTACATGGATGACTAAGCCATCCAGAAAGAGGTGAAGGAGCTGGCAGGCAACGGGACACACGAACTGACAGCGCAGATTCTGAAAGTCCTCTTTGTCTGCAGTGTTCTCTCTCTTAACTCAGAAAAAGTGGGGTGATTTGAAGACATCAAATAACGTCTGTTTTCTAAACAACACACTAATGCCTGAAAAATTTACAACACCCGCCTTTGAAACAATTTCGAAAAGGCTTAGCTCAGTTTGCAAACCCCAAAACTTTAAAGGAACCTTAATTTGCGATTTCAAAAAGATGCCTATAATCCAGGCAACATATTCCTGCCACGAGATGAAATAAAAAATGTATTTAAACCTATCTACAGCATTATAATGATATCCAACAGAATTAGAACATTTTCAGGTAAAAATTATTAAACTTGCATAGCTTCAAAGAGAAAAGGTGCAACCCTTCACAGGCCAGCAACAGGTCAGTGCCTGTTGCAGCAATGCCTCATCATTACTCTTGTGCACGTCGGCTCCTGGTCTGGCTGCCACGGCTGCCTTCGTTCTCATCCACCTCTGCTTTTCACCGCAAACACAACACAACAGCAGGCTTGCTGGCTGAAATGAGAATGCAAAACCATCCCATATCATCCTGGCTCTCTGGCCCAGCATACATGAATATAATTCTCTGGTACCAAGTCTTTTACAGATTCGGATCTCATAGCGAAGGACAAACTGGCAGTTCCCTGCGTTTTTCCATAGCATTTCTGGGTTTACATGATTACAGTGATGTTTTCTCTCCAGTGCAAGAGCAGCTAATGGTCAATGGTAATAACTTCTCTTTGTCTGTAAGAGAGAAGAGAACCCAAACCACCTCTGGATGAGCAGGTGCTTGGACTTCACAGTTGGCTACATAGGATGAATGACCCGTACTGCCCTTGGTAGCTACCAAGCAGCAAGCCCACTGCTTAGGTGACTACCAGAATAAATACTGCACATTTCCAAAATAGTTACATGAGACTGTCTCTACTTGAATCTTAAGCAATGCAAGCACCACATTGCAAGAGAGCAAAGGGTTACTAGTTAGACAAAACGAGCAGCTGCCACACAATTTGACTAAAGTGCCAGCTTCCATGCCAATACCACAATCCCTTCAATGAGGCATTTAGCCAACATATTAAAATCCTTAAGGGCATCAGGAAAATAAAGTAATTCCACAGTAGCAACCCCAGCATGTTATGGTATCTATCACTTTAAAAAATACAGTAGATGTAGCATTATGGGTTACAGAAAGAACTGAGTATATTTTTAGTTTCAGAAATTAAAAAGCAAAGAAGATGACTGTTTTTGTAGTAAGATGACAGGCAACATAAACCATAAGAAAGTTGATAGCTGCATATGCCAAACTCGCACGTTTACTAAGAACAAGTTGATACAAGAGCTTTAAGGCAGAAGTTCACAGATGCGGCACTGAATTCAGTTTTGAGCAGCAATGGCGGGTGGAAGACCACAGCTAACAAGCAGGCAGCAGGGCTTTGCAGTTGTTTTGCAGGCAGCACAGACCGGTGAACTAAACAAACAAATAAGTGAAACTGAGCCAGCAGCAATTTATGACGTGCACTGTCACTGGCAGTCATTCAGAGCCGGATCATCTGCTTCTCCAGATGATGTATTCTACTTGAAACTGCTCCACACACACACACACACAGATAGGATCCACAGATTTAGTGGATACTAACAAGAGACTCTATCGAGGCTTGAAACTTGACTTTTCCTCTTTCCGAAAAGCGTACCTACGGTACTGTCACAGCCAACCACAAAAGCCAACTTCAGCTCCACAGCGCAGCATGCCTGACCTAACCACCACGCTGCAGTGGAAGAGGATGGTCCCGCTCGCTTCCTGCAGTGCCACAAGCACCAGCACTTGCTGGCTCCATCATAGGCTGGATGGAAAAGCAGCACTGGCAGAACAGATTTTATTTTGGGGGCAAATGTGATCCTCTGGCAGCTGAGCTAACTAAAGGATGGCCAAACATACACACTGATGCAAAAGAGGAGCCGGGGCTGCCCTCTGTAGCAGGAGCCAGACATTAGAACGGCCTGGCTGTATTGCTCAAACCGATTTTTAGATGCTCTTGCCAGGAGTACCAGGGAACTGAACTCAATAACCTGAATCCTTTCTGTTCTATGCTTTTAGGCTCCACTATGCGCACAGAGTACAGCGCTGACCAGGCACAGGCCTGAAATGATTGTGGCTGAACAATCCACAGCAATCATGACTTGTTCACTAAAGAATTTGCAATTGCAATCAGAGCCTCTCTACATCCCTTCGGAAAAATGATCAAGAAGAAATGAAATAGGCTTTGTTATATCCACGAACAATAATGTAAAATAACATCAACTCGAAAGAAAGACAAGTGCTAGGCAAGCTAACAACAAACAGAGTTTTCATTTCTCATTGGGGTTATTTTTAGACATGTTCATATTTAAATATGAAGGTAATTTCCCAGTGCAGCTGTTAACAGCTCTTCCTGAGCTTCTCTTGGAGGTTGGATGTTGCATCTGCTGGCATTTGCATGGCAAAGTTCTGGTTTTAGTGCTTTAAAACTACAAGAGCAAATGTTTCAAGCATTGCTTCCAAAAACCATACTTTGTATCTCAAGGGATACTACGGTCATTTCATTTATAAAAGGTTTGAAGTTTTATGAATAAAGCTTCATTGCTATTCTAACAAGTGTCTTGCATGGTTTTTAATCTATCGAAAGACATACAGAGATATGTATCAGGTGAACAACTATAAATAATGAGCTAGTTCAGGCACCACTGGTGGTTTTAGAAATGCATGATTTTAAAGAACCATTACTAAACCTGAGAACAACTCTCGTTTTAATTAGGGGACTTGGTCTGTTTCTCTCCTTCAAATGAACATTTTTTTCATCAATGAGTGGAAATTCAATACTTTTCACATGCATTACTATATCTGAAAGGCTGTTTAGAAATAGATAAATTAACACTTTAAATAGGACCAGAGACATACCATATTTGCTTCAGATAATAGGTCCAACTAGCACTGTTACACGACCAAGTAGTTTTTGCTTTCGTAACAACGTTACGAAAAAACAAGTTTTATCATAGTACCTGAAAATTAGAAATTTATTTATGTTCTGGTTTTATAAGCTGTCTAGACTACCAAGCAAAGAAATGAAAAGCCAAACCACCTGAGAGCATGTATCACTGATCTCTCTGTTCCCTGGCATCACTTATACTGTAATGACTGTACTACAGGCCTTTCGCTTTACCTGCTGGGTTGGCAGCCCTAGGCCTGCCTTTGAGCTTCTCTCCAACTCCTCTCCAAAGGGAATGAAGATAGAGCCTCTGGCCACAAGCCTGCAGTGGAGATTTAAGGGTTTTAGGGTGGAGGAGCAAGTGGGAAAGTGACTGTTAAGCAGCTTTGAAAATCTTTTTCCCCTTCAATGAATTTGATACAAAGCTACTATAATGTAGACCACTCGTCGGGTAGACAAACACATGCTCTACTATGCAGGAGTTGTTTGCTTTTCTTAGTTTTATGGTGAGAGGAATACCAAGGGACACAGATAATCTACAAGAACTTGACGAAAATGTTCAGCAAATGCACAGCTGCTGTACCTCAACATTTCTATCCTGCCTTCTGCAATCTCCTATTTCTCTGAACCATCCAGAGCCAGAAAGACTCCGTTCTTCAGTAACAATGCCACTGCTGTCACCTTCTCAGAAAACACATCTCTCTTACATGCTGCACATCATACACAGCCACATCCATCCTGAGCTCACCAAAATGTCTTCGGTTTTCAGAGCTGAAGGTCTCATATGGGTTTCTATATGGTGTTTCCTTCCAGGATTCCCAACATTTCCCCCAAGGCCTTGGGATTGGCAGCAGCAATGAGCACATGTTCACAAAAGGCCAAAGAAGAAAAACTTTGAAGAAGGAGATTAAAGATGGATTAAGAAAGAAGAAAAAATGTAGAACACTGCTGGAGATACTAAGCTTGAAACTTCAGTCTCTTACCACTTCAAGGAACTTCATCCTCAGTGGCAGCAAGGCATACCAACTAAATGATGCATGCCTATCACCTGTCCAGAGTAATTCCCAAGTCTCAGGCCTACTCCTCACTTCCCTGCTTACCAGCAAGCTCTGGGCACACACCTGGCAGGGGAAAGCTTCTCTCCCCTCATGAGTGTTCCCAGCCATCCTCTCCAGGTGTAGCAACTGGGACATGGGTGAAAACTGAAGAGGGATCTCACTCTAAGATACCCAGGAAACCCTCCAACATGAATGTGCTTCTGAGACTTGAAGGAAACAGTATGCCTCCAACAAGTGTGCCAATGCTTTAGAAATGAGATCTCCTGTACGTTCCAGGTAAATTCTAGACAAAATTTCACTGATAAAGAGTAAAATCAGGATTAATAATGTATAACCAGGAAAAGCAAATGTGAAAAAATACACATATGCCTTACAACTTCTTTTTTTTTTTTTTCTGTTTCAAGGAGCTTTCCACAGCACACTCAGCCAGCAGATGCTGAAGACAAGCCAGCTTCCACACTAATTCACGCAGATGGTGCTTGTGGAGTTGATTCTCGTACAAGATCAGCTTGTCTTCTCAACTGAGATAAAGTTTCTGCATATATATAGATATCCTCTTTCTGAGTCAGAAGCTCATCAAATGTAACTACATTCCTCATGGCCAGGGAAATTTCAAGATTCCTGTTAACTCATTTTTAATCCCTGTATCAACTTGTAACTTTCTGCCAACGGCCGTAAATGCTGTCGTGCACAGCCATTTCTAGAACTCCCTCTCTTGCTGAATAGACAAAGACAGAATAATCACCCCTACTTACAACTAAACAAATCTGTTCAGACAATGTAAACTTAGTCCTTCCTGAGAATAAACACTTCTGAGTTATTCATATATTCAACACTGGCACATAGCCTTTCGTAATTTCAAAACCAGGTATTACACAAGCAAATCAGCAAATGCACAGACTCCAGCTTATTGCTAGATGCTAACACAGACTAGACACAAACAACTAGGGTGGTGCTTTTGGCCAAAATAGCATGCTAGGGCTTTGATTTGATTTGCTTGCAAAGCAGGGGCTGTACAGTTTTTTAGAGATAGCAAATCACCACCTAAAGCCTTCAGCAGCACTATACCCACATAATTGCTTTAAGTTTTCAAAGAATGCTAAATACTCAGATTAGGTAACTAATACATTATAGATTTGCATGGAACTCAGCCACTGTAATTTTAAAAGATTAGACCTATCTGAAACTACACCTAATTTAGAACAACAGGAGAAGGAAAGAAAATGGGAAACTCTCTAACATGTAAAAGGGGGCCAAAGGAGGAGGACAATGAGAGAGAGAAAAGAGTTCAGAAGCAGCAGCTTCGCATGGCAGAAGATCAACAAACAGCTGGAATGTAAATGCTCCTGTGTGGGTCTGATGTGCAGAAGAGCAGCAACTGGGCATTGCAGCAGGAGGAGAGGAGGTGGATAAGAGGGAGGGCGTATGCAGAAAGCCTGGCAGAGCAAGGCTGACAATGGTGAGAAGAGAGAGGCAGCAAAACTCTGGGGTTAACAGGAAGTAAAACAAAACAAGAAGAAAGGACCAGGAGAACAACCATTTTGGTAGTCTGAAAATAAATTTACAAGAAAGAATGTGAATTTCAAGTTTTCAGTATATAGCTACTAAGAACTAAGATTTATGAAAACTGCATATGGAAATATAACTGTTCTTTTAGCTGATGGATTGTTTCAACTTCTAGCTCAGAAGAGAAGAAATTACACCATAAAAAATATCACCAGGGAACAGTTAACTCATCTGTGAAAATACTTCTTTGTCTGAGGGAATCTCATTTTGAGTCAAGATATTTAATGTGAGAACTAGTTTTAATTTTGTAAAGTGAAATCACACTCAGTCAAATAATCCTCAAGATAACTTGTAATTTAAGTGCACTTGCAATAACTTTTTCATATTTTTATTTAACTTTCAGAATCCAGATTTTCCATCCAAAAAGTATCCTGAAATCTGCCCAACTCCTTGAGTAGCAGAGAAAGCAGACTGAATCTTGAAATGGATATACACACCTGCTACATCCAAAGAATCCAGCAAGAAACATGAATTTTCACCAAAATTTAGATACCTGCTTGGTATCTAAACAGCCAACAGTAGGAGCAGCAGAGTTCACAAACACCAACAGGTTAAACAGGAACACAGACAGAAAGAAGTCATCCATCCCAAGTCCCTCCTTAGCAAGCCACTAATCACCACTGCCTTACACAGCTCTCTGTTCTTGAAGAATAACCTTTGGGCAGCTGTCGCATACGCAAGAAAAAGAGTCCAAGACCAAAACTGCACCAGATTTTTTTTTTTTACCCTTTCAGAAAGTTTAGACTTGTTTGGGGTTTTTTTAAGTATTTCTCTACTACTGAGAGCCCTTATACAGAGGCAGTCATAAAACTGCATTTACTGCTTTGTTCAGCTCAGTGTAGGCTGCATCCATAAAAACTTGAATCTGCAAATATAAGAAATACCCTCAGGGAAGAACAGCAGTTTTGTCCTCTACAGGACACACACATACCAGATGTTACTACCAATCTCCAAGTTTTCAAGGTTGTTTTCGGAGAACACTATTTTTACTTCCTTTAGCACACTTCCAAAGTCATGTCAAGCGTACAGACGGTCTATGGCTTACTTTGTCAAGTTTGCAGGCAAAAACTCCATATTCTTCATAGCTGTGAAGGAGTTAGGTCTGTTAGCTCTTAAAAACTTTGTCATGGTGACTTCATGGTTTGACATCTAACAAACAGGAAATTGCCTTCCAAATAGAAAAAGCAATCGGCCTTAAGCATTAGGAGCAAACTTTCTTGGTATGGACTTTACTCAGTCAGCTTTCATTATCCATTTCTGTATGTTCTGTAAATACAAAAAACCCCAAATACCTTACTCATAGGCTTTGCAATTTCAAGTACCCCATTAAGTTACTTAATTCTGCTATCAATAGCACATGATCTGATAAGCAAAACTGTTTATTTGCCTTAGGAAAAATAGAGATGTGGTTTCATCAGGGATGTTTCTGAGTTGAGAGGGCTTTTCCCTGGAGCTGTTTAGGAGACCTGGAAAGAAGAACAGGGAGAGAGAATGGAGAGATGGGAGAGGAATGGCAGAAATCACAGGTGCAGTGGCCTAATCTCCTGGCCTTTACAGACAGAACAAAAGAATAATCACCTTTACAACTATTACCTCTCAAACATTCCTCTGTCAGAGGAAAAAAAGCAGTGCTCTTGAGTCCACCTAATTTTTAGCAAGTATTTAGTTTTAGACTCTTCAAACCTTTTTAGCTCTACTTGTGGACTGTCTTGCATGATTACATTCTCATTTTTGTTGCATTTGATGCAAAGCTGCTGCACGAACTTTGACAAGTTACTTTATGAACATACACAATGCTGAAAGCTGAATTTGACAGGTATTTATTTTTGAAGGAATGTATCCAAAATTGGATTCTAATTTTGAAATGGTTCAGATCATGTAAAGATTAAACTCTAATACAAACTGTAATAGGTATTTGCTGAGAAACTAGTCAATATCAGAAAACCCTATAGGACACATATCATACAAAAGTTCATACATTATAGTGTTTTCTTTTCTTAGATGTCTCTATAAATCAACCAATGCCTAGCTTGGATTTGGGACAGCCTGCTTCAAAAAAATCAATATAAACTGATAAAAGCCTAAAGCTAAAAACCACTAACACTCATTTCAGAGTATTTCACCGAATATGAAACTATTACTCTCAGCTTTATCTAAAAGAAATCTGTCCTTGAGGAGCTTGAAGAAGCAATGGTTCAGTTTCGATGCTTGAAGACAGCTCTCTCTCCTCTGCACTGAGGATGAGTGATCTCAGATTTAATTTCCCTTCCTGGTCAATGTGTTTGTTTTCTTAACATTTCCTAAATGTCCTGCCCAGAAACATTTATAACTGGAATCTGATTTACAGCAGGACAAAGTAGATCCAAAATGCCTGTGAAGTCACAGAGAGAGTCATTCGAGTCAACCTTTGGCTGAGGGAGTTCCCAGAACTTTGATTCTTATCATACCAAACCAAGCATCATCATTACCACATTGACCTAATAGCACCTTACAAGTATGTGCTATAAACGTACATTAAAACTCTTTGAAACACATTATGTAGTGTAAGTGCTCTGAATTTCCCATCTGTCACCTTTTAAACTTTCTCAGCCCATTAAGTGTTAACAAGATTGCCGTCTTCGAAAGGTAATTTCCCTATAGGTCTGACAAGAACTTTAATCTCTGTGTGACGAGCATAAATAAATTTTACAAACAAAATACAGATAAAAGGCTATTTTAACTTAGAAATTCAATTAAACTATCTCATTATAATCCCAGGGGAAGGGGCAGGGAGGGCCAGGGCCGTAGCTCCAGCCGGGTGGCTGGTGGAGGATGGTCCATGGGCCACAGTGCTGGTGGAGGATGCTCCATGGGCCATGGTGTCTGGCAGAGAAGGCCCCGTTCTGGTCTCAGGAGCACAGTCAGCCATGGTGGCCTGGCCCCGGGGCCCTGCTCCCCACTGGGCCTCAGCTGTGCCGGAGCAGGCGGTGCCCCGGTGATCCATTCTGCTGGCAAGCCCAGCTCTGGGTCACCTCACCGTGCATCCTTGTTTAACCGAGAGCCCAGTGCCCAGAAAAGCCCCAGCTCTGTAACCAAGACACAGTTATGGTTGGATTTCATTATCTTAGAGGTCTTTTCCAACCAAATGATTCTGTGATTTTTATTCCCCACATATGAGTAACTCCATCAATATTAAGAGAGCTTGTCCATTCTCCTGGAATTCAAGACAACTTGAATTTCTCTATTTTAAGAAGGTGGAGAACATCGTCAAGCTCTTCATGTATAACAGGTTGCTTTGTGAAGAGTATTTTAAAGGCTACTCATGTTTATAAGTATATTTATGGAGTTTACATAAAAGAATGCAGTCAAAAAATCTGCTTGCAACAGCACATTAAAGACCTTTCAATACTCTAAAGCAGCTGTGACCAGGCAAAATCTAATTATTTTTCACGTGCCCTTTGGAATTCTCTGCGAATATTTACTGCAATTTCTAACTGGTGCCATAAGCACTAGGCCAGCCTTGGAATAAAACTGAAACATTGCTAAATATGCACCATATCCATCTTTTATTAATATCTCATAGATATACGTTAAGACTTGGCAACATGACACAGCAACATAGAATTGGAATCTGTTAACTGATACAACTAAGTCAAGCATAAGAAATACTAAATACACGGTATTTTTTAAAAATACTGCTAAAAGCTTAAAATAATTTCAGTTTTAAAAAATCTACAGGATATTTGCAGCATCTCAAAACACCTTCTGCATTACCACAGCCCACGGTTCTATCCTACACAAGACACAGACACACTGTAATACCAGGCATACTCATATTTGTACAGCATGTATACATATGTATCCATACTAGCATGCATATAACTTCCTATAGGTACATTAAGATGTACATGCAATATAGTTGTATATACTGAGCTCATTACAGCACAGCTCACTATCAGCACTATCAGTACAGACAATTCTACCGTAACTTGGAAGTCAACTTATTATTAGTTTTTACTCTCCTCAGGCAAAGATGAGAATTGAAGTAACAGAGAGAAAAAAAAATCTTTTTCACTCATTGTTAAGGAAAATCAATCTAAGATTTTTTTAAATTAGTTGAATAAATACAGCATGTATATAACATTTCAAACATCTAAATACCAAATACATCAAGCAGCAATCAAAAATCTATTAAAATTCTCCCAAGAAAGGATGAGATCTAACACTTTCTAGCTTGTCTATATCCATTTTTGCCAAAAGGAAAGCAAAGGGAATTCAAGCAAGCAAACTTATACAAAAGGAGCAACTATCTAGTGGTTTCCATAGGCCTTAAAGAAATCAAGCACTCTTTATACTTCAAAGAGCTAGGCTTTGCGGTCGTCTGATACCAGCAAAAAGTGAAACTGCAGGACAACTGGGACCAGCAGAGACAGCTTCTGGGAGCCTGCCTTGCCCTAGACACATGCTGGTGAAACCACGTGGCCAAAACGCTGCTGGAGATGGCCAAGACCACCTATGCACCACTAATGAAGAGAACAGGGTACTCATGATGTCAGCAGCTGTCAGCCTTAAAAGAAATGTGTATTTTGATGGAAAACTTTAAAAAAAAAATAACAGCAGAAACATCAACTGCATCTGCCAATTCCAATGCTACTTACATGAGTGAGTAAGTGACAAATAAAAGGAAACTAGTTTTTTTAAAAAAAACAAACCTGGGGAATGTGTTTTCGAGCTTATCCTGTGACTGCCATAAATTTTTGGGTTTGTTAAAAGAGCGAAAAGCTTGTTTTCCAACAAAAAATCCCTAAAGACTGCAGACTGGCCAGGCCCCACTCATCCTCAACCTCAGTCTCACCAGGCTTGGAGATAAGTTATCTCCAAGCAAGTGCCATCCCAGGTGGAGCACAAAAACCAGGCAACTCTTATCTACTTGCTGATTTGAAACAGCATTAAGTGCTAATACTTTGAGAAAACCTTTCAACCTCATAAAGCTGCCACCCGTGAAGCCTCAAATGAGGTGCTACAGCATGGCTGCTGCTTTTGGGGGACCACGCTTGCAGCAAGTTATTTACAGTGGCTAAGGAAAGCGACACCGATTTATTCGCATTTTTCTTTTAAAAGCACGTGTACTACGCTCAAGCAACCTTGATCTTTGGGCCAAAACCAAGGGAAGGTGGTGGCCTGGGTTAACTCCCCCGTGTTGCCCATCCTGTGCCATGCTGGGGAACCCAAATTGCTGTCGCTTGGGATTTAACTCGCAGCGCCTGAAGGGATGAGGGGGCACCCACCATCCTCCCAGAACGGCGCCCCCACTGTTCTGACGAAAAAAAGGGGGGAGGGAAGAAATAAGAGAGAGACGTCCTCGCCTTTCTCCTCGGGGCTGAGGCGCCGCCGCCCCTCCCCCTCCCCAGCCGGGCCATGGTGCCGCCTGCTGCTCCC
>NW_010178297.1:0-23668 GCF_000695765.1 Mesitornis unicolor | reverse complement strand
GGCTGCTTGTCCCGCCGCAGCGAGCGGGAAGGCTGAGTCGGGCTCTGCTCTCCTTAGGGAGCCGGCGGCCCTGTGAGCGCTGAGGGGCCCAAAGTCCGGGGGCGTTGAAGCGTCGATCTGAGGCGCTTTATATTTTGTTATCGTTGCCTCAACGAGTGCCGCCGGCAGCCGCCGCACGCCTCGGGACTCCTGGCGGTCTCTCCCTTGCCGTGAGGCAGAGCCTTCCCTCGCCGCTCAGTGAGAGCGGGGCAGGACTCCGCGGAGCCCTACTTGGGTTCCCCGGGAAGCCAGCTGGTGCCTTGCCCGGCTCCACGGGCTGAAGTTGCTTCGCTGATGTGCTTTTGTGGAGTTTTACTGCTCGTAAAAGTACTTGTGCCATACTCCTGAGATTTTTCCTAGTTTATATCATTGTGCTGGAACTAGTTAGGTCGAGATAGCTGCCGTAGCAGTAACTGATGCTTTTAGCTCAATTTTGTAGTGCAGAAAAATGATTTCAAGCAGAAAACTCTCAGGGATAGGACTGTGGTCCCAGCACTAACAGCTAAGGAGACTCCTATAGGAATGAAGCGCTTTGCACAGAAGCAGGTGTGAAACCGGTTTGTTAGCTCCTAGACACCGAGTCCCATCAGTAAGTAGCCTCCTTAAGCTTTCCCAAGCAAGGAAAGCATTAATGTATTTTAATGTTACATTTTAATTGCTTTAAAGTGGCTTTCTTACTGAGAGTGTTGGAGATGTTAGGGTTATGCTCTATTACAGAACTTGTTAGAGAAAAAGACCTGTTTTAAAGGGTCTGACTGTGTGAACGTAACAGCTGGAGCAGAGTGCCAGCAAGGGAAGTACGAATGTCGGAGAAATAACTTTGTGAAATGGTCTCGGAAATTTCATTGTTTTGGCCAATGGAAGTCTTCCGACATGAATACTGTCAGCCCTGCATCTTTATCAGGGCAAACCCACATTAGAAATGTATTATCAACTAGTTCATATCATTAATTTGTAGCAGATTCTGCTTGGAATATATTTTATTGGTTTACAATTTATTACAGAATCACAGAATCACAGAACGTTAGGGATTGGAAGGAACCTCAGAAGCCCATCCAGTCCAATCCCCCTGCTGGAGCAGGAACACCTAGATGAGGTTACACAGGAAGGTGTCCAGGCGGGTTTTGAATGTCTCCAGAGAAGGAGACTCCACAACCCCTCTGGGCAGCCTGGTCCAGTGCTCTGTCACCCTCACTGAGAAGAAGTTTCTTCTCAAATTGAAGTGGAACCTCCTGTGTTCCAGTTTGTGTCCATTACCCCTTGTCCTATCATTGTTTGTCACCGAGAAGAGCCTGACTCCATCCTCGTGACACTCACCCTTTAAATATTTATAAACATGAATGAGGTCTCCCCTCAGTCTCCTCTTCTGCAAACTAAAGAGCCCCAGCTCCCTCAGCCACTCCTCATAAGGGAGATGCTCCACTCCCTTAATCATCTTTGTAGCCCTACGCTGGACTCTCTCCAGCAGTTCCTGGTCCATGGCATGTGCTCAATGACAGTAACATTGGCTGCGTGACTTTGTAGCTGGTCAAGTTTTGCTTCTGTTGATAATTTTTTTGCCTCAATGCAAAATGCCTGCAACAGTGTGTTGCTGGTGTCTGCTGAAAAACACTTTCAGGTATTTGAATTGTTAGTGTGTCTGGCTCAGCGTGTACACGTGCTGCTGACTAGTGACTCCCGCAGATACAGACTTTTTTCTTGAAGTTGTAGGACCTGAATTATTGTTAAGACCCTATCCTTGTGTCATTCCAGCAAGGAACAGGAAAGCACAAGTGGTATGATTTGAATTGGCTGTGGAAATAAGACTGCACACTGGTACCCTGCCATTCTCGAGTTGGACATACCTGTTGTAAAGAGATTTGAAGCAAAATGAAATAACTTTGCATATGTTGACAGGCACTATGAGGGGACCCATAGGGGAAGTCTGGAGTGTAGTTGCTTGAAAATTTGATGGGTGAGCAGATTTAGCAGTTTGATGATGGGAGCTGTTGTGGGGTGATAAGGTGAAAACAACTGCTTAGAAAAACTGTCTTTCCAGCCAGAACTTTGATAATGATAAGGGACAGAATGCTGTGTTGGTGCTGTAAATGTGACTAAATGCTGTAAATGTGTGCACATGTGTGATACTGTTCTGCTTTGTTTTTAGTTGACCATGCTCTTGCTCGTTTAATAACTGCATATGCTGAACACGGCCACAAAGCAGCCAAAATAAACCCACTGTTTGCTGGCCAAGCTGTTATGAACATTGTACCCGAAATCCAAGAGTTGGCAGAAGTTCTTCAAGGGCCTCTCATTACTACAGGTAAGGCTGCAGCCTTATCGCAGCAAACAGTCTTCACAAGTGATTTATAAAGAGGCTGTATCCACTGCCAAAGAGCCAAATACTGGAGTGGCAGTTCAATCAGTAATGAACTGTTGGATGGAAAACTGTTAACTTCAGTCCACTTAGATGTTTGTTGCAGAAATCACCGTGTAATGAGTGGCTACCTTCTAGCATCATCTTTCGAAACTATGAAAACTTTTACTTGGTCTTACAATTGCTGAGGTTATACATTAACTTCTGGTGTTGCTGTAACATTTTATGATTTAACATAAAACCTAACGCTGTAGTGAAGCTACCAGAGCTTCCACTGGGGCAGAAGTCAAGACTTGTCTTTTCTTGGATCTCTCGTACTCTCACTGTGGCCTTGAACACAGGAGGGCCTTTTCTGTGCTTTAATTTCTCCATCTGAAAAACTGGTGCTCATTTACTTCTGATGCAGCTGGGGCTGGAGCTCATCTCTCTGAGCCGCAAGATACCAAGTGCTATACTGCATGACAAACACACTGATTTTGTTTCATTCGTGGTAAACTCTTTCAGAAAGACATTTTGAGAACCTTACAAATAAGCATGAGCTCCTCATATTAATAACACTGAAGTGTGCTTGTAAAAGAATTTACTGAGTTTTGGTTTTAAATGGAGGAGAGGAAGACAATTCATTAATTTACATGCTCAAAATATTAATCTAATTGCAATACAACAGTTTAGGTCTTAGCGCTTCCCCCTCATCCCCCAAAGTGTCTAATAACATTTATTTCTCACCAGGGCTTCTAAACATGGGGAAAGAAGAGGCTTCCCTAGAGGACGTGTTGGCTTACCTTGACCATATATACTGCGGGCATATTTCCATAGAAACAAGCCAGCTTCCAACTTTGGAGGAGAGAGAATGGTTTGCTAAAAGGTTTGAAGAGCTTAAACAAGAAGCGTTTACACCTGAAGAGAAAAAGCACTTGTGCAAACTGATGTTGGAGTCCCAGGTACCTTGTTTCCTACTATGGGACTGTAATAGAGTTGTGGTGTCTGTCATGAGCTCTTCACTGCTCCAGACGTTATTCATGCAGGAAAGGAACAATTACTCTTCTGAAAGGCTTTGACAGTGTACAAGAGGAAAATGTACAAAGTTTTGCCTGAAAAAGTGCAATACACAAGTGCAGGAGTCTCACTGGAGGTTGTCACTGAATTTACTTAGCAGCCATTGTTGAAACAACTAGGGATGCTTTCTCGTTTGCATTGATTACTTTGGAAATTATTTCTAGGAAAATATTTCCAGCCAGTTCCAAGCTCAAAAGGCTTTTAGAACAAATTAGAACATACATTGTGTGTAATGCATATTCTTATAACATATATTCTGTATCATCTGGAGACACAAATTATGACCCTGCAAATCCGTGAGTAATCAGTCTTCAGAAGTGAGATTCTCTTAGGCTCATGATCTGACAGCTTATATTAAATGATACTGAGGGAAATGCAAGGTTGGGCAGAGCTCTATGGAATTTTGTGCTCTATGGAGCTTTGTGCTCTGGTGTTCTGTGTTTTCCTTTTATCCTAATACTGATCTGGTTTAGTAGCTGTAAAGCATAATGTCTCTCAAGGTTTTGGGAGAACAAAGCAGAGTTGGACTGAGGTGTTAGCCATATAGCACTGGTAAATTTGCTGCCTTTCATCAAAGAAACCTTTGTTCAATGCATTCTGTAAGGAAGCAAAAGGTTTACGTACTTGCAAAATGTATAGAGAAAATTTATTCCAGTACTTCTGTGCTGTGAAAAGTGTCCTTCTCCCCCAGCCTTTTCTCCTTGTGTTATCCAGAAGGATGGAAAGGCAGAAGAGCAGGATCTGTGAAGTTGTCCCTGCTCCAGTTTTTCAAGTGGAAGAAGTGCAATATTTACAAATGACTAAACAGAATTCTATGGCACTTCTCATATTTTTTTGCCTCTTTGGCAGTTAAAGGAATTTGATAGTGACACAGGAGAGTGAAATCAGGACTCTGATAAACCTGCTGTTGACTTCTTACAATGTAGAACTTGACAGAAAAAAACCCACCTATTTCTGTGTGATTAGTTTTGTATACATTATTCCTTGCAACTGAATGTTGCTTAACTAGAAGATGTTCAGCAGTTGGCTTGGATCTTTGGCTGTGGCTTAATCTTCCCTTCTCAGTTACAGACTTCATTTATTTTCAGTCTTCAGTTGCAGAAGACTGCAGATTCTTGCAGTGCTTCCAAAACTTTGTCATTTGTGAGGGCTGTTTAGGAGTAGATGAATGGAGAGAAGTGGGAGGAGTGAAAGGAAAATGAAGTAAATATAGATTCATTTACTTTCCTTTTCAAGAATTCTTGTACCTATGTGCTAAGGATTAGATCTAATAGTAATCAAAATGACATGCTGTGCTTCTCTAGCGCTTTGCATCTCAGGATAGTTAGGATTTATACTGTAAAAGAACACTGTTCCTTAATTTCCACCTAAAATAAGTGAACTATCACAAAACTTGTAAACTGCTCTGGTGGTACATTTCTTCATCCATCTCCTTCTGTGTTAAATAGAGACAGTTTAGTCCTCTCTCCAGTGTTTTGCTGCTTAAGAGGAGATAAGAACTGATTTTTTGTAGCCATCGTAGCTTCTGGTCTCAGACTGTGTGGGTGGAGAATGAGCTATGACTTTCAAAGGGTATGTGTAGGTCTGTATGCCTTAAAGGTACAAATATAAACTACATTTCAATTTTAAAAACAGAAGACTGCTGCTTAAAATAACCTAATACTGAAGTTCTCCTGTTTTTAACAGGAGTTTGATCGATTCTTAGCTACGAAGTTTGCCACAGTGAAGCGGTACGGTGGTGAAGGAGCAGAGAGCATGATGGGTTTCTTCCATGAGTTGTTCAAGATGTGTGCGTACAGCGGTGTGACAGATATCGTCGTTGGAATGCCTCATCGTGGGAGACTTAATCTTCTCACGGGTTTACTTCAGCTTCCACCTGAGGTGAGAGACTTCAAATCTTATTGAGAGTTGCTCTGTGCCTAATGTATTTGCAATGCAACACAACAAACTTCTCGTTTTTTATTTCAAATGCTGAAGCAATAAAAAAATTACCTGTGTGAGAGCGTATTCCCCTTCTGTCAGCACCCCTGCCAGATTTTCGCAGGAGACTGTTA
Organism: Mesitornis unicolor; assembly: GCF_000695765.1. Taxonomy (NCBI): domain Eukaryota; kingdom Metazoa; phylum Chordata; class Aves; order Mesitornithiformes; family Mesitornithidae; genus Mesitornis; species Mesitornis unicolor. The sequence goes on along the minus strand of NW_010178297.1, from coordinate 18,163 downwards.
GAGAACTCTGTGGAAGGGGTTTATGTGCTGTTACCTGAAGCATCTGTGCACTTCCAGGAGTAGGAGAGCATACAGTTCTGTGAATGTTGTTCTTCCCATGTGTTAATGAATTGTAAAGGGGATTTAACCAAGTTTGTTTCCATGCAGCTCATGTTCCGTAAGATGCGTGGTTTGAGTGAGTTTCCAGAGAATTCAGCAGCCATTGGGGATGTTCTCTCCCATCTGACATCTTCTGTGGATCTCGACTTTGGTTCACACAGGCCTGTGCACGTCACCTTGCTCCCTAACCCCTCACACTTAGAAGCAATCAATCCTGTGGCCGTGGGCAAGACACGGGGAAGGCAACAGACTCTGCTTGATGGAGATTACTCTCCAGAGAGCTCTGCACAGCCTGGAGACAAAGTTATTTGCCTACAGGTATGTTATTCACATTTTCTAACTGAACTTTGAAGACTTCCTGGACTAGAATGTGAACAGAAGTGGTACTACGTGTGCTTTTCCTCAAAGACCACTTTTGCATTTAAACTACCACTGTTAGCCTTCTTTTAAACTAAGTGGGTTTGGAGATGAGCTATCAATGAGGTTGCAAAATATGGAGGAGGATTTAGAATTGTGTTGTTTTATATTGAGGAGTCTGCTGGAATTGTTTTTTCTTCCTCAAACTGTGTTTTATAGCTGTGGAGGCAGTCCTAAATAGTTCCTTGACAATTTTTCTTTTTTTTTGCATTGTATTCAACTTGGAAATACAAGTGAGTCAATCTCTTAAACATTTTTAAAGCTAGGAGTAAAAACGAGTTGGGGCAGAACTGTTCTCCCGTGAAGTATAATAAACATGGAGGAAGTTACATGTAGAAGTGATAACGTATTTCAGTTAAATGTTTTGCTTCCTTCTAGAAGGATGTGAACACTGAGAAAAAGCAGCAAGGAGAATATGAAATATTAAGAAAATTGGAGACAAGTTGGTGTTCTTGTTGTTCATTTTTTAAAATAAACAAACAAAAAAAGGCTTTGGGGCACGCAAGTGCAGGGACAAAAGTTTGTCACCTGATGTGTCTACTCATCACCTTGCAGTGCAGTTATGTCAGTTTGATAAGATACTATTGCTTCTTAGAGTCTGCCTGTCTCATAATGTTATGTCTTCACGGTGTAGTACTGAAACTACTATGACTCATTAAACAAAGATTCTTCAGGCTAAATGGACCCTTGCTATGCAGGAAAAATGTCACCTTTTTTTTTTTACGGGGTAAGTGATAGGGTTGCATGGTAGAGACAAACAACATTGAACTCTGAGGTAGCCACCTCCCTGTTAGTAAACTGAATCAAAGTACTGCCAAAAGAAAGAAAATGTTTCCTGTAACATGAACATCAGGACTTGTGATTGTATCTTTAAGAGGTCCAAGAGTTAGATTTAAAAAAAAAGCCATATTTCTACAGCTGTGACTGTTAACTGCTCTTGTTCAGCAAATTGAGAAGAAACAGATGAAAGCAGACACCTCCTCTTTCAGGATCTTGTTTTGGATGTTTCTCTTTGGGTTTTTTGTTTTCATAGTGTTTTCTCTCCAGAAATGTAAGTGTAGAAGCTCTGAATTGAGGTTTTATCTGGCATTTGTTCTGTTCTTCCACTGCCCTGAGTGCCAGAGCTTGAGGGTAAAAGAGTAAAGAGCAGCTGAGGTGCCAGTGTCAGTGGTGAGCCTGGCTGTCCAAGAGCTGAAGATCTTATTTTCTGGAACTTCAGTGTGCTCGGAGGATATGAAAACTATGAAACTCTTCTTGATTAAATACTGCGGACTCTTCTGCAATGTTTAATTGTCCGTCTCTGCTGAAGAGTGGCTTATTTTTCACCTTCTCGCATACCTTAACTCCACTTTGTAGACATCAAGCAACTACTGGTGTTTATGATTTGAGCTGAAACCTGAGAGTAAGGTCTCCCTGAAATAAATTTCACAGTTGATATTCCACTGTCAGGGTCACTGTTCAATGAATTAAACTTGATGGTGGCTTTGCTTTTGTGTTCTGTTTGAATTCTGCTGAGAAAACACATGTGCTAGCAAAAACCATTTCCAGCTTTCTGCTAGAATGAGTAAAACCCTACCTGCACCACAGGAATTGAATTCTCTGGGGTTTGAGATGCATATGAGAAGTATTGTGTGGTTGGGTAGTCTTTGGTGTTATAGGCTTTAATGCTTTGGGATGTACTAGAGGCCTAAAGTTTCTAAGGAAGTTCTGGGGTCTTCACTCAAACGTGTCACCGAGATACATAGGCTTTCTTCAGAAGGAACCAGAAGGGAACAGTAAAAACCCAATACTTCAGGAACAAGTGCAGCATGATAGGAGGTAGAGTGGGGATGCTGTGTTGGCTCTCTCTTGGAGTAGTTCACTTTGTTTTTCTGTGGTGCCTTTTCAAAGAAGTGTCTGTCTTAGAACTGTATAAAACCCAGTGCTGCATTTCACTGGTTGATTACACTTCTACGCCCTTTCAGATGTACTCTCATGTACACAAGTCTCTTGAGGCTTGAAACCATTATCCCATAACGAGAAAACAGAACTGCCGTTGTGTTTTAATAAGAAACTACATCAGTCTGTGCAGTGGCTTTGATCTGCAAAGGATCAGATCTACATTCTGAGGCAGCTGTGATCAGATCCATCAATGGAGAACTCTCTCTAGTTTTAAAACACTGCAATGCTAGATGATACTTATTCTAGTATCTTGGCCTTTTTGGAAACCTGCGTTGAATGCCACAGTAGCTTCCCCTCCCCTTCTAAACGATTTTTTTTGGCGACATTTATTTGCAGTTTTGAATGGTAACTAAGAACTCAGGGTTTATTTCCTTCCAAAAGCTTTTTTTTGCTTTTATATAATTCCATCCAGTTCCTCTTCTACTTTTTTCTTTCCTATCATGTCTGTTTTTGTCTCTATTTGGTAAGGTGGCAGTGGGCATGAATCCCAGTTCACCCGCATTTTAACTTTCAGCAAAGCGTGTAATGAATACCATGGTGATTGGCTTCCTGCTGTGCAGTGGTCAGTGACTTGCTGCTGACTGCTGCAGCTTTGCTGTAGCCATGGCACTTGCAGGTCACTTTTAAGAGATTATAGGTCAATTCCAGGTAGGGTTCACATCAGGCAGCTGTGTGCAGATGTTGGCTGCTGTGACCTTGTGTTAGTGACTATAACTCTCAAATCATGAAAACAGTAGCCTGAAAGGGGTTAATAAGTGGATCCAGCTGAAACTGTATCTGTTTTACCTACTCACTTTAAAAGGTTTTGCTTTAAGACCTTAATGAGTTAAGGGTTTGATTTTTGCTGTTTCTCCAGTGTTTTCTAATGTGACTTTTCCATCTTCTTCTCTAATGTAGGTTCATGGCGATGCTGCTTTCTCTGGGCAAGGGATTGTTCCTGAAACACTGACCCTCTCTAATCTACCACATTTCAGAGTTGGTGGGAGCATCCATTTGATTGTAAATAACCAGCTGGGCTACACCACTCCTCCAGAGCGAGGAAGATCATCTCTGTACTGCAGTGATATTGGTACGTATTGCTGAATCAGAAGGAAGATTGCCTGTTGTGTCAAAAAAGATTTTTAACTCCAGTGTGAATATATTGTACTCTATGAGCTTTTTATAGCAAGTACCTATCAGCTCCAGGGAGTTAGATTAATATATCTCCGTTTTCATGACAGAGTAGAAATTAAAGTTATTATTGATTATTATCTCCTACTAGTTAAAATTCAGATGCTAAAAATATGCTCTCCCCCACCTGCTTAATGGCAAAGACTAAATATCAAGGGAAAATCCTGTCACATTTTTACAGGATGTTTTAAAATATTTGCGGGATTACTGTGAAGTCTTTATAACTATATTAATTTCTACCATGTTATTTGACAGCTTTTTAAAATGTATTGTGATAGAGTGTGTAGTATAGTAGATTTATTTTTAAATACATCTTAAGTTTAATCAAAATAATTCCAGTGGGTTTTCTGAGTAAGATTTATAAATTGAATATTCCTTCATTTTTCTCTTTTGTTTGTTCTCAGGTGAACTTGTTGAGCTTTTATTTAAAAGATATGAGGCTCATGTCATTTCTAAGCTTAAACTAGAAGGCTTTTGTTTTGGACCGATTTGTCTTATTTATCAGTCATAAGCAGATGTATTCTAATCTGCAAGATCAGAGATGTAGTAGTTAGTTACCTTGTTTGTATATGTCTCCTAGATTTAAAAATACACTAATGCATGTTTTTAAGACTTTAACATCAAGTGTTTGTGTTTGTCTTACAGTTTCATCAAACCAAACAGGTAGATTCATTAAATCTGATAAAGTAGATAGCATATGTTATCATTACTTTTTCCCTGTAATGATTTTCTGTTGTTTTGGGGTTTTGTTGTTGGTATTTTCTTTGTTTGTTTGTCTCCTCCATCCTTAGTTTTCCTGTCTTCTTACCTCTTCAGTGGAGGGCAGGGGTTAGTCATTTGAGCTTCATGACTTTGCTAGGGAGGGAAACTTGATGTGGACCGGGAATGGCTGACGTATCTTAATTTCCCAGGGTCTGGGCAGATAAAGTACAAGAGAAGCACTCTGTTGCTAGGAAGATTTGCAGCCAAATTGTCACACAGGAGAGAGTGTTAAGATGTTTGAATTTTGCAGTGTTCACTTTAATGAAGAGACCTTTCTGGCTGAAGGAGCAGTGGGCAGAATGACTACTAACATGGGAGAAGATTGTTTCTGGCTTGTATTAATTAATAGGACTGATAGCTCAGGATAAAAAGGAAATAAAACTCAGGTTTTGTTTGAAAAAGAAGCAATCATAGTTCGTTCTCATTCCTCAAAGACTTCCATGCAGGTTAATAAGATGTAGGAGCTGTGTACGGGAAGTCCTCTGGGAATTTACTGCTGGTAAAGAAATTGTGCTCAAACTGTGACAAATACAACCGGTTGGGGTCATTGCACTTTCTCTCAGGGAAGACTCCTGCTCCTTACCCCAGCTTTTATCACAGGGAACATCTTTTTTAGATTTGTTTTTTTAAAATACCTTCCACATGAGTTGTCTGTAGTTTTTGGCAGAGTAGGTGTGTCCCTGCTTTCTTTGGAAGGGACTGGGTGTGACTGCTGTTGTTACGTTTTGAACCCCTGGGCAGGTAAAATTGTTGGATGTGCAGTTATCCACGTGAATGGGGATGATCCTGAAGAAGTTGTCCGTGCCACACGTCTGGCTGTCGAGTACCAACGCCAGTTCCGCAGGGATGTAATAGTAGACTTGCTGTGCTACAGACAGTGGGGCCACAATGAACTCGATGAGCCGTTCTTCACCAACCCCAGCATGTACAAAATCATCAGGTAAGGGTAACACCTGCTGATGGGGAAACCCCAAAATACCTGTCTACACCAATTCAGTATTGCCTGTTGCTGTGTAATGAAGACTGTTGCAGTACCAACGAGTCTATATAAACATAGCTGCACTGTCAGCAGCCCTTGACTAAGGTGTCAGTTTAAGAATGACGTGGTAATGAAGGTAGCCACTGGTGTTGGTTCTTGAATATGCGGCTTGATGCCTCTTGGAGGACGATCTTGCACACAGCCCTTGGATTTCAAATTAATGATCGTTAATAATCACAAGGCAAAAGTTGTGTTCTGTGTGCTAGAGGGAAGAGTAGATAGCGTGGGAGAAGCAGGAAGCCAGTATGATGTCTGTCCTTGTCTTTGCCTGGTCCTGCTGGTTCCCATGGGGACTCATCTTTATGAGCACTTAAATGTGCTTGGATTCCATCCTTTTCCCAAAGAAAAATGCACATAAAAATTTACTGGCTAATGAATTCTGGTATTTTAGGTGAAACATTTATGGAATGGATGGCTTGATTCTCAGCTAACACTGAAATCTTGCTAGTGATTTGAAAAAAATACGTGTGATAGCACAGTCTCACTGGGAGCTTATTTTAACGTGCTTTTACCTGTGAATGCCAACTACAGGCATTTTGTTTTTTAAATAAAGGACTATAAAGCACGTATCCAAGAGAATCATTATTTCTTTGGAAATGCCAGGAGAGCAAAACTGATGCAAATAAGTGTAATGCACCAGGACATAATTTACTTTAGTTTTGCATGGTAGCTGACAGCAGTAAGGTGGTACTTCCTTATTCTGCAGTGACGTTGTTTTCAGGCTTAATGTCTATGGGGTTTGATTCCCTCCCTGACAGATCCCGTAAGAGTATCCCAGACACATATGCAGAACACCTAATAGCTGCTGGGCTCATGACCGAGGCTGAAGTAGCTGAGATAAAGACGACATATTATTCTAAACTGAATGATCATCTTGCCAACATGACTTTGTATAGTCCACCTCCAACCAACCTGCAGGCTCACTGGAAAGGCTTCGTCGAGCCTTCTGCTAAAATCACCACTTGGGACACAGGTATGCCCGTACCACTTCTGCAGTATATTGGAGTCAAGTCTGTAGAGGTGCCTGAAGAACTCCAGATGCACAGCCATCTTCTGAAGACCTATGCACAGGTCAGTAGAGCGTAATGATGCTTCTAGTCACATTGCTCAAAGGTTTGACGTATTACAGCGAAAGCTCTAAATGCAGCGAGGCTGCCAGTTAGAGAATAGCATAGTATTCTCTAGGAAAACAGCTCACTCTTTTTTTTTGAGGCTGGGATTATGCCATTTTTCCTCCAATTTTGAAGAAAGACATATCCTCTCTCCCAAATCTTACTTATATTTAATTTTATTATTTCAACAATACTTTGTTATGATGAAGAACAAAGTTTATAGAAGATACATTTTGTTATTCTTACAAATAAAAGAAACTATTATCATCAATTACTATATACTTTATATACATTGATTATAATGACGACTACTTTGTGACAGAATGAATCAGGAGCTTGGTAATAGTGTACACAGTTTCTAAAGCCAGTAGTGAGTGTTAATATTTTATATATAAACATATGCATACACATGTGGCCAGGTTTGAAAGTCACTGTGTTTGATACCTCATAAACGTGTACGCTCATAAATTTGGATTGGTTTGGGTTTGTGAACACTTCCCTTTGATAAATGATGACCATGTGTGGGTGTCTTGATGGCAGCCAGAGAGGCCATGAGTTGAGTATTTCAGAAGGCTGATGTCCTTGTCTTCCCATCCCAAAGCAAGAACACCACAGCTGGGTATGATCACTTGTCTGCACTTCTGCAGGCCCAAAAGGGAGTGTGGGGGTAGAGTTCTGGAGACTGAAATACTTCCACCTGGTCTCTTTCATCACTGCTAACCAGCTCAGAAGTCTGTCAAAAGCGTGCTCTGTGTTGTGCTAAGATTTTTAATATTTTCAGACTAAGATCTAATTTGTCAGTCCACTGCTTGACTGGTAAGTGAACACATGGGTCATCCGTAATTCTGTGGCCCTCAGAGCAACCTTCTTTGGGATGTACTGAAGTAAGACTGTGTGTATTCGAAACCAACCTAAGCTGGCTGCAGAATTACAACATTTCTCTAGTGTTTTGGTTTTTTTCCTAGCTTCTAATATTGATCTGTGCCCACCAAAAGAGCTACAGATGGAAAAAGGCAAAATAGTAACTTTTCCTTGTTGTTTATTTCTTTAGTCAAGAGTTCAAAAAATGGAGGAAGGAAAGAAGCTGGACTGGGCAACAGCCGAAACTTTAGCATTTGGCTCCCTCCTGAGCCAAGGTAAGAGGCAACTAGACAGCAGACAATAAAATATATTTGCTTTGATGGCAATAAATTATACCATTAGACTTTTTAAGTGTTTCTAAGTCCAAAGAATATGTGATGTATAAATTTGTCAATTTGCATGGTAATAAGGGAAGGTAAATACGAGTTCTGCATGTCACTAATATTTGCAGACGGGGTACTAAATGTCTTCGAAGAACTGTTGCTCCCTCACACCCCCCAAAAAAGCTGGTGCTTAGTGTTAAGCACGTGAGCACTGGAGCTGACATATATATAGTGGGGCCTCCTATACACTTATGCTTTAGAGTGTGTTTCATGCTAAGATTTCTTTTTCCTCCTCTCTAGTCTGATTTCATACTTTCAGTTATATATGATACAGGATGAAATTGATTTAAGGTTTGCTCAGTAAATTGAACCACTTACAACAAAATAATTCTTGGCCGCAGAGAGGAGAAAAGAGAAATGCCTGAGCATCTCTCAGATGTGTTTATGTGAGTTGGAGCTGCTGCTGCTGGTTAAGAATTTCATCTCAGATTTGACGTTGCTGATGAGGGGAAATCCAAGAAGAGACTTAACAAGAAAAGTAATATTTTAGAAGTGAGGACTTGTTGTCTTGTGTGTTTTCTTCTTACGTGACTTGTTAATCTGGTGTTTTCTTTATTGCTTGGCAAGGGTTTAATATCAGGCTAAGTGGGCAAGATGTTGGCAGAGGAACCTTTAGCCAACGACACGCGATGTTGGTTTGCCAGGAGACAGATGATACCTACATTCCTCTGAATCATATGTCCCCAGACCAGAAGGGTTTCCTAGAGGTAAGTTCTGTGGTCCACAAGACAACATCCTTCAAGTTGTGCTGAAACTGAATGCGTATTTTAAAGCTGCTGAGACACACGTAGGTAGCCTGTATATTCTGGCAAACCCCAGCTACAGAGACATAAAAACTGCCAGAGCACCCCCATTCTTTGTAGTTACCCTCTTTACGAATTTAACGAGGGGCTTTGCTTTTCCTCGAGAGATCAGATGTTGTTCTTTTTGCCTCAGCGTCTTCATTCACAAGCAAAAAAAGATGTGACCATCAATTGCCCTTAGGAGTGCGTGTCCTCAGTGTGCCTAGCACTGATGTGTCTGGTTCCAAAGGTTCTTAACCTTGGGTTGTCTTCTTCCTCACCCACCCCTCCCAACAATTTCCTTTTGTTAGGTGAGTAACAGTCCCTTGTCTGAAGAAGCTGTACTTGGTTTTGAATATGGAATGAGTATTGAGAGCCCAAAGTTACTGCCAATTTGGGAAGCTCAATTTGGAGACTTCTTTAATGGAGCCCAGATAATATTTGACACTTTCATCTCTGGAGGTGAGTGTACAAGGAGCTAATATATTTAAAAATCAATAATTTGTACTAAGTGCATTTTTAGAAAATCCTTCATCTTTAAAGGGCAACATTTTGAGAAAAGAGTTCTGTTTTCTCAAGAAGTCTTGTGAGCTTGCTTGTGTGGTCCTGACTGCTCAGCAGCTTTTTATTGAAGACAATCCATCTAAAATGCAAGATGCCCCATTCTTGGCAGAAGACAGTCCTTCCAAAAGGACAGCTTATTTTATTAATGGCCTTTCTTTCCCCCTCCATTTATTTTACCATGTGTACATATAGTTGATAGCTTTTTAGGCTGTACCTTTTTTTTATGAGTCATCTGAAAAATTCCTGAAGCAATACAGAAGGAAAATAGTGCTTATTTGAAACAAAGTAAAAAAAAAACCCCACAGCAATGCCTTACAACCAACCTCTCAGTTTGACTCTAGCATATTTTCCAAGTGCTCAAATATTGCAAAATGACCTCTCTCAGCTGGAACATGCAGAGAAAATGCTAAGATGGATTTCTAGGGTAGTATTTCTTGTATGTAAGCATTCAGAATTTTGGCATCTGGCCTCAGTTAGGCTTTTGCACGCCATGAGTTATCCTCTGGATTTGACAGTAATCGCTTAAATAGGGCGGGAGTTTTGATGGAGCCCAGGGGAACTGGCCTGTGGCTCGCACTGCTGTGTTGGATAGGACTGGCTCAGTGGGTGCTGCCTGGGTCAGACCTGCAGAGGACCAAATGACAAGGTATGCAGGAAACAGCAGTGAATTATGATTAGGGATTTTCTTATGGAGAGTTTGAGGACCCATTAGTCAGGAGGACAATTCCATTAAGAGGATTCTTGCATACTGTGGAGACATTTTAGACCAAGTTTTAAATCTTCACTGTTTCATGTACTCCACATGGAGGCTTAAGTCTTCTGGAAGCCTGAAGTTACATGATAATTTCAGAAACTTCTGATCATCTTGTGTCTGCTATTTCACTGTTGTGAATCTCATGGCAAAATGCCAGCAGCATGTTTCAGAATGATGTGGAAATTATCTGTTGTTTATTCCTGAGTAGTTTGGGGAAAGTAATACATGTTTTGAGGCTTTATGTTCTGTGGAAATCATTCTTTCCTTCCTCCTCATTGTGTGTTTTTAGGTGAGGCCAAATGGCTTCTGCAGAGTGGGATAGTAATTCTTCTTCCCCACGGCTATGATGGTGCAGGCCCCGAGCACTCATCCTGCCGAATGGAACGGTTCTTACAGGTACCCCGCCACACCTCTTGGATTCACATACCCCCCATCACAGCACCCACAACCAATGCTCTGGGAGTCTTGCTGCAAAATGCCACATTCCTGGTGTCCCTGCTAGTGACAGTGGAAGCTGGAGACTTACCAGGATCATAGCATCGTGATGAGATAGGAATAGGCTGGCCTGTAAGTGAAGGAAGAAAGGGAACTGATGAGAGGTGTAGGTGTGGAAGTGGTGAGAAGGAAGCAGTTTTGGTTTAAATGCTGCCGCAACTTCTCTGGTGCAAGACTCTGATTGAACCTTGTAATAAATGCTTGCTGTTCCTGTTGCATCTCTGTCACCTGCCCAAGTGGGTGGTGGTAACATGAAATTTCCTAATATGAGATCCACATAGTGCCTGCAGAGGCCCTGTGCCCTCTGCAAACAGCTCTGCTAGGACATATTTCAGTACTGCCTGCTGTCTTTTTTCTGATTGCTGCTCCTCAGCAGTGCCGCTGTACCACAGGATGAGTCCAGCGCACGACAGAATTGCTGAATTGCAAATAGCAGACCTCTAATGAGGTTTACCAGTTAAATGCTAAAGCCATTTTGTCTCTGAAATTCTTCTTCCCTTGCAATGAATGTCTGAATTGGTACATTTGCTTTCTTATTCTTGTATTAGTCTGTGTGTCTTATGTGCCTGGATCCTCTTTTGCTTCTTGACAAGGTATTGCTGTGTTCCCCTTACGTAGATGTGTGACAGCTCAGAGGAGGGAGTTGATGGGGACCAGGTCAACATGTCAGTCGTGCATCCCACCACCCCAGCACAGTATTTCCATTTACTCCGGCGGCAAATGGTCCGAAACTTCAGGAAACCTCTAATTGTTGTTTCTCCCAAAGTGTTACTCAGGCTCCCTGTAAGTTGAGAACTATTCAAATTTTTCTTTTTTTTCCCTCCTCTTCTTCCTCCTCTTCTGTGTTCTCTTCCCCTTTCTCTTTGTTCTTCCTCTGAGTTCTATGATCTCTGTTTTGGGGTCAAATTGATGGGGTTTTACCTTTTTGGGGCTGAATAGGTTGAGGATTAGAGCTGGGTGGAGGTGAGCCAGAAGTAGAGTTGATTCTAGGTCTCGTGGTGGTCTTGGAAATCTTATCATCTGACCTTTTATCAGTGGGAATGGGAATGGGAATAGGAGGGAGAGGGAAGACTGCATCTTTTGTATTTACCAAACCCCTGTCTTGGTGTCCTCTCCCCAACTCTGGCCTGAGGAAAAAGGCAGCAATATTTGGTAACTTCCAGCTCTTTCCCCATATAGGCTGCTGTATCAAGTTTTGAAGAAATGGCCCCAAGGACAACATTCAAGCCTGTCATTGGTGACTCCTCAGTAGATCCTAAAAGGTAGCTCTACTTTCTTAGAGGAAAAGCTCAGATAGGATGTCCTGTCCTTTTCTCCTAACAGCTCAATTTTGAGGTGATACAAAAGAGGTGACTTTGGGGGGCAAATGTTGTTTCGTGGTGTTTTACATGTTTCACTTAGTTTTACGTGTTTGTCTCCTTTTCTTCTGCGTACTTGGTGCTGGTTATATCTGTCTGCATTGCAGTAACAGGTTCTGGCTTTCAGCACTTGCCCCCACAGGGAGGTTGTGACTGTGGTTACTGATCTGATGGGCACTTTACTGTGCCATGCACGTTAACTGACAGTCACTGGCAGCAGCTGGTACATGAAGAGATGCACAATTTTTGATCTGGTGGTGTAACAGCTGAGCTCATGAAGTGAAGTTAGGGCAATAATAAATTGTGTGCATGTATCTCCCTCCATGCAGATATTACAGAGAATCTTGTTCACAATGGGAAATTCTGGCCTTCAGTTTTTTCCGTCCTAAGGTTCTTATCTGGTCCTTGTACCAATAGTACCAAAGTCTGACAGCATTCCTCACCCACAGTCAAAAGGCTGGAAGTATCTTAAGACAGGCTGAGACAGTTGGGGCTGTTCAGCCTGGAGAAGAGAAGGCTCTGGGGAGACCTTATAGCAGCCTTCCAGTACCTGAAGGTACAGGAAAGCTGGGGAGGGACTTTTTACCAGGGCGCGTGTAGTGACAGAATGAGCGATAATGGTTTTAAACTCGAAGAGGGTAGGTTTAGATTAGATATAAGGGAGAAATTCTTCACTGTGACGGTGGTGAGACACTGGCACAGGTTGCCCAGGGAAGTTGTGGATGCCCCCTCCCTGGAAGTGTTCAAGGCCAGGTTGGACGCGGCTTTGAGCAACCTGGGCTGGTGGGAGGTAATGGGACCATGGCAACCCCCATGGCAGGGGTTGGACTGGATGAGCTTTAAGGTCACTTCCAACCCAAACCATTCTATGATCTTAGTATCTTGGGTTTTTAAGTGGGATGATGAGGCACAAAGGGTGAGCTATCTCTCCTTGCCCTTGTCCAGTAAGGTTAGGCAGCCAAGACCTCTGTGATTGCCAGAGGGCGTTGTGTATCTCCAGCAGGCAGTTCCTCTTTTGTGTGGGACAGAATTGTCTTCTGGAGGTAATTCTCTCCATCTCTGGTTTATTCTCTATAGAGAGTGCATAGATGACTAGCTTTGACTGGGTGTTTAGTTTTTAGATCGTTAAAGCTAAGAGAGATGAGTCCCATTGTAAGGCAACTTTCTGAGGATTATTAAAGAAACAGGACCTCTGGGCTCTGGCATACTGTGCCCAAAGGTTAGTTTGCCCTTTGTTGGAGGGGAGTGGGAGGGAAGGAAGGCAAAGAAGGTCTGTGGTAGCCATTTAGCCTCTAAATTTGTCTTTAAAATTTGGCTGGTTGTTTTCATTGAAAGTGTGAAGCTGTTGTGCACAGAGTCTCTGTAAAACGCTAAACTTGGAAACATTCTTATTTTCCTTTAGTGTCACCCAAGTGGTGCTCTGTTCTGGTAAGCATTACTATGCTTTGGTGAAGCAAAGAGAGACACTAGGAGAGAAACAGCACAACACAGCTGTTCTGAGACTTGAAGAATTATGTCCTTTTCCCCTGGAAGCTCTACAGCAAGAGCTGAGCAAATACAGCCATGCAAAAGGTCAGCCAGATTTTTTACCTTTGTGTTTCTAGACTCTTGGAAATGCTGAACTAAATCTGTTGCCTGCCTTTTAGGATGAAGACTTGTAGTGGCTTTTTCCTCTTTGCTCTTTGCCCCCATACATCTAGTGTTTCTGGAGTGGGATAATTGAAATGTTTACCACTTATGCTAAAAGAACTTATCTGCTATTGTTAGCTTCCATAAAGCACTACTAAAAACCAAAGTGAACCATATGGGGCATTTTTTGCGTTGGTCTTTATAGTCCATTCCTTTCAGTAGCTTTTGAAAACGGCAGTAGAGAAGCAGAATATACCCACAGTATACCCTAATTGTGGATGTAGTTTTGGTTTGGCTTCAGCAAGCTGTGACCTGCAAGGGAGTTCAGTCTGGCAAGACTTCATTTCAAAGGTAGTGCCAAGACAAAAAAGGCAGAGGTGCAACAAAAGAAAAAAACCCTTTTTTTCTTGAGCTGCTGAAAAGATAAATATGTGCATTTGTAATGTACACTTATCCTTCTATCCCTCCTTTAGTCTTTATCTGGAGTCAGGAAGAACCACAGAACATGGGTCCCTGGTCCTTTGTGTCACCACGCTTTGAAAAGCAGCTGGGGCTTAAGGTAAGATGTCCTCATGGTGTTTTAGTCTTTAAAATGAAGTTTTAAGTTCTCCTTGAATGCAAAATTCTGTGGTACTTACACAAAAAAAGCCAACAAACTAATCCTGATGCTTAAACCAAATGTGTGTTCTGATTTGAGCTACTTGTACTCTTTATAGCACCATTTAGTGGTGATGAGCAGGACTGGAGCTTTCTTTTACCTGGTGTTTAGTCTAAGTAGAGTGGATGATGGAAGATCCCAGGTAAGAAACAACATGCTTGAAGTGAGTAGGAGGGGAGTCCAAAGCTGCCGTTGGCTCTGGCAAATCGTGCACTGTGATGTTCTTGGAGCCATGGTCTTTGGGAGATGGAGGATAACTTCCTGCGTTACTTCCAGCTGGGACTGCCCAGTATCTGACAGTAGATATCACTATGGCATTACAGGACCTCAGAGTGCAATCCTATGCTTGTGCTTCATTAATCATTTCCTCCTGACTCAAATTTCAGCTCCGTCTTGTGAGTAGACCTCCTTTACCAGCTCCAGCAGTCGGCATTGGAACCCTACACCACCAGCAGCAGGAAGACATTCTTACCAACACGTTTGTCTAAGTTTTCAGCAGACTGACTTCTCCTGCTGTCAGTCATGTTTGGTGCCTCCTCCTGTGAAGAACAAAAGCCAGACCCTTAAGACTCTTAGTTCTCCAAAAATGAATGGAGCAAGTTCTATAATGATGAAGCCATTTTTTCACCTAGGAGAATACCTAAATGAGAGGTGATGCTTGTTACTCTAATACTTCTTGTTCCCTTGCAGTATTTTCAACAAAACATCTTTATAAAGTTTAAAAAAAAATCCAGTCCAGGGGTGGATTGGTGAGGTGGCTGTAAAATACTGTGTATCACATTGCTTGTCTGCACTTGGCAGTTCCCTGGAATGGTGGACATGTGGAAAGACACGCTGTTTGGTTGAATAAATGCTTCCCTGTGACTGGGAATGAGCCATTTCTATAGCAGAGTATTGTGGATTTTCTAATTTCATTCCCTGTGGGCCAGGAATGAAAGCTGTTGGTGCTCTTCTCAACACATGAGTTGTTAAAGCAGGATTCCTAGGGGGAATGTTGCAGGATGGCTCCTGATGGCTTCAGGCACCACTGCCTCTCTCACCTGGAGAAGTAGCGCTTTCACATTGAGCTTGCAGCGTGGAAGGCGTGCTGCAGGGACCATGCCATATTTTAGAACTATGCTTTGTAGCCAAGCCAGTTTCTAGAGGCTCAACTGAAGAGTGACACTGCCTCCTACCTGGGAAATTCTTCTCAGTGTCCTTCCTCTGGTTTGTTGTTTGGTTTTGTGTTGTTTTAACCCCAGGATTGTACCGTTAGATTGGTCCATTGGTCCAAGGATTCTTGCCCTGGTTCCTGGGCAGTAAACTCCTCTAGGTTGAAAATGCCTTTCCTCAGGATGGCTGGAGTTCTGCCTGCCTTTTCCTTCTGTTTTTAACCATGAATATTTTCCAATAACAGCAGCTGTTCTTTCACAGGAACATGTTTACATTTTGTTTGGATATAATACTAGGGGTGTATATTACATTGTTAGTTCCCAAAGAGGCACTTATGTCGTGCATGGTACTTTTTGTGCAATTTATCTCCTGCTGCTCTGCTCACAAAGAACCCCTGTGTGGATAACTAGAAAAAGGAGGCTGAAGAGTAACATTGCTTTGGCTGCAACTGTAGCTAAGGAAGTTGTAGAGCACAATCATCAGCCTTGACTCCAAACTGATTACATAGTGAAAAAATGCGGGTTTATGACAATACACACAAGGGAACAACAGACCCAGTATGTTGAGTTTCATGTGGCCTGACCCTCACCGCGCTGTGCATCACTCACACAGGCTGTGCGCAGGTTTGGTTATCTAACCAAGGAAAGGGTGCTCAAGAGTTTGGAGCCTGTTTTATCCTCCTGGCAGAAGATACTGCTATTTCTGTAGTGCTGTTTCCCAGAGGCCCCCAAGGGATGCTCCTTTGTTTTGCTGATGCAAAATGCCTTCAGAACAGCGCTCTCCCATGATGGCGAAAACTACCAGGAGGAGCACAAAGTACTCACTGAGTTAGGGGTTAATGCCATGTTGTGGTTTATACAGTTGCTCTGTTACCCGATGCTTCCTCCTCACCTGGGGAGGGGTGTTGGGAAAAAGAAAGGAGAGTCGTGATTTCAAATAGAAAATATTTAACAAAATCATAACAATAAAAACTAGTAACAGTTAGAATACAAAATACACAGTTATACTCAGCCAGTATGGTGGGGAAATAGGCCTCAGGGGTAGGATGGTAGAGAAGTTCCTCTCGAGATGTCAGCTGTGGAAGACGGAAAATGGGCCGTCCTCAGCGAAGTCCCCAATTTATAGTGAATATGATGTTTATAGTATGAATAGTATTACTTGATCAGCTTAGGGTCAGCTCCCCAAGGTTTTCACTGCTCCCAGCCTCTGCACCTGTTTGTCTCAAGACTGCCAAAGACTTTGAGCATCACATACCAACACTAGCTGAAACCTGTGAAATAGAGTGCTGTAGTCCTTACAAAATCACAGGTTTTCTCAATAGAAAACTTACTGTAAAATTCTGTCCCAGTAAAGCAGGACATGCCATTTCTTCCACCAATTTTAGTTGCACTGCACTCAGACTTGGCTCTTCCTGCATGAGTGCTGGGTTGCTTTTACAAAAAAAGCATTTTGGAAAAGATAAGCAGAAATTGGGAAAGCCCGAGATGAAGGTACTGCTCAAAAACTTTATTCAGGGAAGTGCCAGATGATATACAAGTTGGACGAGTGGGTAACGGACCAGGTCCCAGTCCTTGGACAGGAGAATTTTGGGGTCATTAAAACATGCAGAAGTGAAGCTTTATGTGCTCTTAGATAGCCAAACAGCTAGCTGGAAAAGGGAAGTGTTACAGCACTTGTGCACTGTGGTGTGTGGGATGAGATGCAGAGGTAACGACTTACAGATAGGAAGGTCTGCTGTGAGCAAGTGAACTTTAAAGATAAAAATGGCTAAGTATCTCAACAAAGGGTAATTACAAGAAACTTCCTGAAGTTTAGCTATTAACCTAGCTATTCATTTGTAGATTATAATCTACATGTAAAATGCTAGGCTAATTAATTATGGACATTTGTCAGATGGTTCAGGAAACTATAGGTGAAAGTAAATGCCACATGGTAACTAATTAGTATTTGTAAAATTATGACTATATAAAATTTCAGATGAGGGAGGCTATTGAACAGAATTCTTTAATGATACTGTAGCAAGGTCTTGGTTAAGAGGATTTCTTCTCAGGGAATGCAGAACGAAGTCCAATATATAGATTCAAGGTTGAGGAGGACCCCTAATCCTTCATGTCTCATGTTCTTTCTTGGTAACTTAGCCTAAAATAGGAAGAATACAAGCCTATGCATAGGATGAGTTACTCAGAAAGAATAAATCTTAAATTATCATATCTAAATCCTGCAACAAATTTTGATAACCATAATTCTAGAGACCATTGCCTATTGTAACAGAGCTGCGAAGAAGGTGCGATACCTGTTTTGATGATACCCGTTCCCAGTCTCCATTGTCTGGTTCACTTTGCACACAGACCTGTTATTTTATCAAATTACCTGTGAAATTACCACATCCACCCACAAATACGGGTGGATTAGGGTACTAATAAAACACATCTGTACCAAACCGCTCAATTTCAGCTTTTCAGATCGATACTACTGCATCAACAACATTCAGGAAAAGTACTCAAAACCCCGGAGGGCCGAGAAGATACGAACAAGGCTGCGATTTCAGAGTGAGGAGGAGAGTTTCTTCCTGCCACGCAAGGCAAAACGGAATAAAAAAATTACGTTTTGGCCGTGTGAAGGGCGCTGTTCCTGCCCAAGGGGTCGGCAACGGGATCGCCTCAGCGGCACCACTCCGGCTGTCCCGTTGCCAGCCGCCCTCACAGTGCGCAGAGCATTCTGGGAATGACAGCCGCCTGCGGGTCCTCCGCCATTGTGGCTGCCCGCTGATAGCCTGATCCGCCCCACACCGGAGATTATTCCCGCGCTGCGGATCCTGTTCCCCTTGGCCTCGGGGAAAAACAGCAGGAGGAGCTTAGCGAGGAGCGATATCGTCGGTAACGTCGTCCCCTCAGGGCAAGGGATAGTCGTCCGGAGCGATGCCTGTGCGCAAAGTGGAGGGTGGGTCACGTGACGGCGCCGGCCGGCGGCGGCGGAGGAGGGGAGCG
>NW_010178296.1:0-501 GCF_000695765.1 Mesitornis unicolor | reverse complement strand
CACCTGGGGTCACCCAGGTCCTGTTTTGGGGGTCCCAGTGGCTTTTTTGGGGATGTTGGTTGACCTTAGGGGGGTGTTGAGGTGTCCCAATGCCCCCAAGGTGTCCATGAGTGGCACCAATGGTGTCCCCAAAGGTCACCAGGGGTCACTGGGGCCACCTGGGGTCACCCAGGTCCCGTTCTGGGGGTCCCCATGGTTTTTTGGGGGACATTGGTTGACCTTAGATGGGGGTTGAGCTCTTGGGGTGGTGGCCCCATGGTCCTTGGGGTGTCTTCATGGCCCTCAAGGTGTCCATGAGTGGCACCAATGGTGTCCCCAAAGGTCCTCCCCGGGGGTCACTGGGGTCACCTGGGGTCACCCAGGTCCTGTTTTGGGGTCCCCATGGCTTTTTTGGGGATGTTGGTTGGCCTTAGAGGGGGGTGGAGGTCTTGGGGTGGTGGCCCTATGGCCCTTGAGGTGTCTGTGAGTGCCACCAATGGTGTCCCCAAGGGTCCTCAGATG
>NW_010178295.1:0-3129 GCF_000695765.1 Mesitornis unicolor | reverse complement strand
TTAAGATTCAAGATGATATTTAAGATTCAAGTTATACTATACTATATGATATATATGATACATATGAGTACCTATATTTTATATATATATTATATATGCATATCCACATACACACGCAAATATATATATATACACACACACACACTCATATGTATATCAGTACTTGTATGTGTTTTTTCCACACTTAGGCAAGACTTTCCATCTTATTTTCTTGACCTCACACAAAAACCTGCACGAGCACCAACCCCAAAAGCTGCAGGACCATCTTCTGCTACAAGCAAATACTCCTGTAAGACAGAGCAACAATGAGGCACCTATACAAAATCAACTCAATGAGCAATTCAATAATTAATAGATTAATAGAACTCTTTCCTGAGATGTTTCTGACCCTGCCTGCTCTGGTTCACACAGGGAAAACGTGAGAGAATAAAGACAAAAGGAGAAGAAAACGGTACCAGGTACCAGCCATTGGTAACTGAGTTACTGTTCTGTCCAAGGTAATGTGAGTGCCTCTGCAAACATAAAACTGCACATCCTAACACAGCAGGGAGCTTCGAAGTCACCTCCCAAAAATGTAAGCTAAGCAGTGTAATCTGAAAACAGAGCCAGATGTGGCTGGAGAACAGAGCAGCCAAAGGGGCACCTCTCAGCACTGAATACCTGGAGCCAGGGTGACAGCTGCTGTGAGCCGGAGACAACACCACAGAGAGAGCTGCAAAATGAAATAAACTACAAATAATGTCGTGCAGCCATTGCACAGGGATGGAGAACAGCACTTAGTGGTTATGGGGCAATCCCCAGCACAAACCCAGGCTGGGGGTGAATGGATGAGAGCAGCGTGAGGAGAAGGACCTGGGGTGCTGGGTGATGGAAAACTCAGCATGAGCCAGCAATGGGTGCTCCCAGCCCAGAAATCAACCCCATCCTGGGCTGCATCCCCATGGCGTGGCCAGGGGATGCTGTTTTCCTCTGTGTCCAGAGACACCCCCTGCACGGCTGTGTCCATCTCTGGGCCCCACCATTGGAGGCCATGGAGCTGTCAGAGCGGGTCCAGAGGAGGCCACGGAGATGCTGAGGGGCTGGAGCAGCTCTGCTATGGAGACAGCTGAGAGAGTTGGGGCTGTTCAGCCTGGAGAAGAGCAGAGAAGGCTGCTGGGAGACCTTAGAGCACCTTCCAGGACCTGAAGGGGACAGGAAAGCTGGGGAGGGACTTCTGACAAGGGATGGAGTGATGGGACATGGGGGGATGGTTTTAGACTGGTAAAGGGTGATTTAGGTTAAATCTAAGGAGGAAATTCCTGGCTGTGAGGTGGTGAGGCCCTGTCCCAGGTTGCCCAGAGAAGCTGTGGGTGCCCCCTCCCTGGCAGTGCCCAAGGCCAGGTTGGCCGGGGCTTGGAGCAGCCTGGGCTGGTGGAGGTGTCCCTGCCCGTGGGGGTTGGACTGGGGGGCTGTGAGGTCCCTTCAACCCAAACCAGTCTGTGAGTCTGCAATTCCATGTTAGAGCATGTTGCTGCAGCTCATTTTAACTACAGGCTACCACCACACCAATCAGTCCTAAAATAAATGCTTACCCACAAAACCAAACTACTGAAACCACTCACGATACAACCTTACACAAGAGCAGTTCCTTACATCCTCATGACTCAGACTCCTCTGCAGGCCACGGAGCACCCACACGACGTGTTCAGACCCAGCAGCCCAGCGCCAAGCCCGGGGAGCGGAGCCTCCACACAGCAGCAAAAGGGGCCCTCAAAACTTGGCTGGGGCAGTGGGGGACTCCTAGAGCCACCGGGAGGAGCACACAGCACCCCCAGGACCAGCGTGGGGGGAATCAGAGCAAGTGACACTGAAATCACCCCCTGGCTGCCTTTGCTGTCCTCTTCTGAACCTTTTAACTTCATAATTGTTGACATTCAGTGACCAGGAGCATAACCAAGCACTCCAGCCATGAGCAGACTACGGGTTTATGCGGCAAGAAAGCAGAAATTTTATGGATTCAAGTGGTTCACCTCCTCGGCATGAAGGTTTTCCTGGTGCAGGGCGTGCAAACCCAGCGCAGCGGCGCGAACTCGCCCGTCCTGCTCCGCAGGGTTTCAAGTCGTGACAGCGCAGCAGGGACGGCGCGCCAGAGGCTGCACTGAAATCAACACTTACCTTACACAAACCTTGGGAAATGCACGCTTAACTGGGGTAGTTTGAGAGAATCCACAGCAGCTGGGTGAGAGAAAACGTCCACAAAGGCGAATGTGCTATTGAGAGCCTGGTTTTTGCTCGGGCTAGGCAACAGGAACAGAAATAAGTGATTTAAGCACTTCAATT
The DNA here is from genome assembly GCF_000695765.1 of Mesitornis unicolor. Classification (NCBI taxonomy): domain Eukaryota; kingdom Metazoa; phylum Chordata; class Aves; order Mesitornithiformes; family Mesitornithidae; genus Mesitornis; species Mesitornis unicolor. The sequence continues at coordinate 810 of NW_010178295.1, read as the reverse complement.
CCTGCTAGGATTTACTTGACTCTCGCTTTAATTCATGTTAGGAATTACTCAAGTCCTGCAAGGGATGCACAGCACCTCAATTATCCCAAAAAGTGGTATTTTTGTAGAGCAGGTATCAAGAAAAGTCATTACGGCCACTAAAGCCATTACGGCTTTAAGCGAAAGGTTCTTAACCACTGATATTCATTAATGTGCTGGTGTGAACCTTCATAAACCACTCAATCGCGTCCAGCAGATTCACAAAATCCAATCAACTTACCTTGAGCGAAGGGATTAAACCAGGGAGTCTTGGAAAAAAACCAAAAAAGGTGGTTTTCCCATTCAATAAACCGATCAAACCTCTCCCGTATGATTTTCTCCTACCTTTACAGGCCGAGTTTCACTACCACCACATCAGCACGGATAAATTCCAGCCCTGGTAACGTTACAGGACGCCAGCAGCAGCGCTCTTGCCAGCTCCTCTGCTACCAATTAATCTATTCTTAACGAAGCAGATGACAGCCCTGCGAGACGCCAGCTCCTGACCTACATTCTCCATTATTTGGGCTTTCAAACGCCGTCACATTTTGGGAACGAGCGAGTTTCAGCGTCGCAGGGATATCTGATTTATGCAAATCAATGACTACCTGATCCGGGGAGCTCGGCTGAATATTCATTTTGGTGACCAATCCAGGACTCTGCTTTATAACCCCCCAAGCACCTGGCTTAATCCCTCGAAAACAACAGGAGGCTGTTGTTGTCCACTGACCCCTTATCTGGGAAAGGCCACGCACTGTGAATTCATCAAATCCCAGCGTAGTTTGGGTTGAA
>NW_010178294.1:0-22120 GCF_000695765.1 Mesitornis unicolor | reverse complement strand
GTTCTATTTAGCTCAAACCAGGACAATGGACTCTAAATATACATATACATCATGTAACCAGTTAGCATTCTTAGTTCACTCAAGTCATTTAATGGCTTCATGTCATTCCTCCATAGCAACAAGAAGTTTCAGTTGTTGATTGATGCATTATTTTTGATTGCTAAAACCCGTAAGATTAGTAGTAATTAGAGAACGTAGCAACTAAGAGAGCCTTGTGGTTGGTGTCTACTACAGGCCGCCTGATCAAGTGCAGCCTACTGATGAAGCCTTCTTTCTCCAGTTCCAGGAGGCATTGAGCTCACAGGCTCTCATACTGCTGGGGGATTTCAACCACCTTGACATTTGTTCGAACAGTAGCACAGCAGGCTACTGTTTGCCCAGAGATGTTGTGGAGTTTCCTTCTCTGGAGACATTCAAAACCTGCCTGGACGTGTTCCTGTGTGACCTAGTCTAGGTGATCCTGCTCTGGCAGGGGAGTTGAAATAGATGATCTTTTGAGGTCCCTTCCAACTCCTAATATTCTGTGATTCTGTGAAAAGAACAGAATTTTGCCCTGAAAAGAAGTCTCCATCTTTTTTACTGGTATTATTCTCTGGTTTTGTTTGAGGATTGGAATTTTGAGAGAAATTCAGGATTCATAGCATCTGTTCCACAGTACTGGTCATTAAAATTTAATCTTGTCTCATTCTGAATTTAATTGTTGCTCTTCTCTTTATTTTTTTTTTCCGTGATTTTGGTGATAGTTAATACGAAACAGACCAGGCTTATCTGATTTTTCTGAAGAGGCACCTTAAAATGCCTCCATTTCTGCCCAGTGCTTCAGATAACCTAATCAGGCAGAGCACTTAATCAGAAATCAGCGCTGTATCTGACCTTAGCCCCAGTGTTGCTGGTTTCAAGGAGGAGGGGGTGTTTCTGTCACTTTCCCATATCACTTTCTTTCTGTAACTGATGATAAAAAGGGTGTGTGGTTAAGCCCAGCTTCTCACAGACTGAGAGACTTTTGAAGACACTAGAATTGTATATTTCCTCACACTGTCCTTTGCTGATCACTGTGTATCACAGTGCAGTAGACAGCAGTCATGAGAAACACGTGCAGTCCCATCTCTTCTGCTTCCTGAGCCTGTGCTGCACTGTCAAGCCTCTTAATTCTGTCTCATTGGAAGGCAGTGATACAGCTGTGACGATGCCGAGTGGCTCAAGGTCACACAGGCAGAGTAGGGAAATGAACCTTTGCTTTCATTCACAGAGCAGCACTGTAACAGCTGACCCATCATCTTTTTATGGAGAATGGTGGGAAGGAGGGTTTTGAGGTAGGCAAATATCTAATTACTGTTTTTGATCTGGTCATTGCTAGGAAAATAGTCCAGTGGCAATTACATGAGTTTATGGGGGCTGCCTGTAAAAGCTGCTGCTTTCAACTGTGTCTTTAAATTTGTAACACATGAGAAGTCAGTCCAATATGTTATTAAATCCTTAAAGCAGGCACAAGCGATCTCTGAATATATGATCCACATAAGTACCAAGAAATGGCCCCTACATGTACTGGTTTTTATTAAACTTTGCTGTGTCCTGAAGATGTTGAAATGTGAAAAAGAGGAGCGTTAAGTCCTGTAGCTGATCTTTGTTGGCTTGTTTTTTTCCTAGTCACACACTCAACTTCTTTCTCTAACTTTTCTATTCTCTGAAAGCCTACAGATCTCAAGTAGTTATGTTTTTCTGATATGTCTTTTGAGAAAGATGAAGTGGAAGGGATAGGGCTGCACAGTTTGAAACTTTATTCTTTAAGCTGAATATTCAGTGAATGCAGGCAAGTTCAGACACCTTGGTTTTTTCTTTTATTATAAACTGGTGAAGCTGTGAATCAGAAATAGGGAAGAAAAGAAAGCATAAGGTATAACACATTTATTTTCCTTTTTTGATTCTGAGGAACAGACTGTGAAGCTTCGCTTGCTCCTTTTGCAGGTAACTTCTCGGGAAATCACAATAGTAACTTAAATGGATCATCTCATTAAGCTGGCTTTGACAGTATGAGCACTTTCTCATCCTGTTCCCATCTTGAAAGATTTTTTACTCTTGCCACTAATAGGAAAAACAACAAAAACTTTTGTCCGATAAGATCCATTAAGCTTTGGAAATGTGGGACAGTGTAGACTTCGGATTTTTTTATCTTTGTAGTCTGATGAACTACGCCTGCACAAAGAATTAGGTAGAGAGCATGAAGTTGAAAGCCTGATTGTAATCTTAAAACCAGTTCTTGGGTTTTGGAAGTAGCGTCTGTTTCTGCTTTCAGAAAGTAATGTTTTAAATCATTAATCAAAGAATTTAGAAGGGGTTCTAAATGGATTAATGGACAGAAGTGTTGAGCATAAAAAAACAGAGGGGCACTTCAAATAATAAAATTGGTGAAGACAGGACAGAGCTTAGAAATACCAAGTTTCAGTAGGATTTTATTTACTCATGCATGCCTTCTGGAAATTGCTGAGTGAGTAGTTAATAATGAACTAAGAACTATGAAGCTGGCTTGCTGACTTTCCTCTGAAGGAGACCTTTATGGGATGAGAAAATGAAAAAAAAAGTCTGAAGTAGATCAGTCTAAACTCTTGGTAAAACAATTCTTGGTCCATTCATAAAGCTGCTGTGTAACTGGACCTGCAACATGCTGATGGCTCTGTCTTTTGTGTACAGCTTTGAACAGTCATAAACTTTGTTGTCGTCTATGTAGTTTTTAATGAGTAGCAGTTGGCATCATTATTTTCAAGTCTAGATTTGAGGATCCCACTTCGCAAATTAAAAAAAAAAATAAACATAAAATAAACTAAAGTAGCTTAATGTTTTACTAACGTACTCAGCGCACACTTAGTAGATAATGTGCTAAGAAGTGGTGCATAGATTTCAACTATGGATATCTAAAAATGCTGGTTTTTATTTTGACTTCTAATTGCCACTAGACAATTTCTGGTACAAACCCTTAAGTGCTAACAGCAGAAAGGCTGTTCCCCTAAGGAGAGTCTCTGGTTTCTGCTCACGCTAGGCACTCTGGTGCTGGAATCCAGGATCTGCAGATTAAATAGTTGTGGCTCTGTTGGGCTGATCTGCTTATGGAATGTCAGGGTGGGCTGAAGTCCCAGTTGATGTGCTTCTCACTGCAGAAATGCTGGAGTTTGGAAATTAACAAGAAGCTAATATCTCTATTTTTGACCCTGGATAGTTACCATGTCATGAGAGCTGATACTGTGTTCTAAGACTGTTACTTTAAGAAACAATTTATTTTGAAACAAAAAAAAATAGAAGAAAATTACAACTTGTTAAATACAAACACTATCAAACGTGGGTATCTAGCTACAAGAACAGCATCAAGAGGAATGATAAGTTCATCTAGATAAAGTAATTTTTTCAAGTAATTTTATTTGTTTTCACTGTGTTACGGTAACCTGTAGTCAAAAGCCACAGTAGGCTATGGTAACTGGTTCTTTTATGTACTTTTTAGCATGATGATTGCTTTTATCAATTATATTTGGATAGCTCAGGGGATTAAGGAGAGTTCTGGAGATTACTGCTCAGAGTCCGACCTTTTCATTTAAGTTCTATGCTTATGTTTATTGTGACTATAGTGACTAAACCCTTTTCTTTCTAAGATCTACGCAGCAGCTAGAAATTTTTAGTGATAAAGGTGAGCAGTGTCGTAGAAACAGGGGCTGTATTATTTCAAGTGGGAAGTCCACAGAAAGGGACTCATCTGTTTAATAAAAATTTATTTCAGACAACGCTGAAGATGGCAGAAACTACAAAATGGGCATGAATAAGAGTAGTGGTTCTGTAGCTACCAGCAGGATTTCACTTTGAAGTAGCTGTCACTAATAATCTGGGAAGCAGTGAACAAATAAATGCATTATGGAAATAAATGAAGGTATCTGCATTCAGGAGCTAGGGATGCTAATTCTTCTGTAATAGTGTGGCAGATGCACCCACCCTACTAAAGACCTGAGAAAGACCCAACAAAAGACAGTGGTAAAGTTTCTGGCCCTAGTGGCGCCAGGACTGCCTCCCCCCTCACAGCTCACGTCTGGTCCACACAGTGGGGGTCAAAGGCAGGAAAGTTGGGGTCCTCAGCCAGTAGGGGGTGACACGACCATGTACTGACCACAGATCAGATTCGACCAGGGTATAAATGGGGCCCCGCCGGAGGACTCATTTGAGTCGGTCCTCCTCGGAGCAGCGGGTCTGCAGTTGGGGACTCTCCCCTTGAGTTGGGACGCCACTTAAGGTAACTTCTCGAGATTGAGAGCCCTCCCTTTTTGGTGAGTGAGTGAGTGCACATTTTGGATCGTTTGGCCTAAAACTTAAGAATTCTTAACTCAGCTGTGTCTGGTAATATTCCCAACCAGCATATCGAACCTGTATTTGTTGAATGTCAGTGGGATGTTGTCTTGGTGAATGAAGTTTTGTCTGCTTCATTTCAGTTGCAGATTAAAGCTTGAGTTCATTATTTGTGTGCGTGTAGCCATTTTGGTGCGATTCCGTGACAAATAGTCATCAACAGCACGAGTGTTGAGACATACAGCATACAGGCGTGACTCTAGTGTCTCTTCCTGCATTCTGCATTGATGATTTAACTCCATCAGAGCTCTCAAGAACCAAGAGTACAGTGCAGTACGGGTTTGTGTTGCCTTATGGTACTGCTGCACTCTTTCATTGTTCTTGTGTTTGCTACTTGGAAAAAAAAAAGGAGCTACAAGAGTGTTGTTTATTATTTTTCTGTATTTTAGGGATCACAGTTTTACATCTGATGACCCTGCCATGTAGTGAAAGGTGTTCCAAGAAACAAAAAGTTGTAAGTAAAAACAACAATCAGGGAATTCCTGAAATATTTTTGTCAAACTTAAGGTAGTTTTGTTTGTCCTATTTTAAGAACATAAATGTAACATTCTAACTCTAATGTTCTTAAGGTTTTCTGTAGTCAGTGAGGATACCATCAAGGGGCAAATAATCTCATCTGGACATAAATCATAGGTATCACTTGTAGAGATACATACCTGTCCCTAAGAAGTTTATGGTGACTAGTTCCTAACATCTAGACTTCTAGAGGTAGGTGAGTTGAATCTGGTCTTGTGTCTTGAAGAAGCCTTTGCAAGGGTCATTTGGCAGCAACACTTAATTAGAAGTCCAATATTCACAGTGCAGTTCTGTTAAAACTTAGACACGGAGAGGAATGCTTTCTGAGTAATACAAAGTAAGTCAGTAAATGACTTCTAAATGTATCACACAGCTTACAGGGACAGGGTAGCACGGGACTGTGTTCCTCAACTCCCTTTGAACAGGAAACTCTTCATTTTGTTATGGTAGTTTATCTCTTTGTCCCTAGATTTATTTATTATTTTTTTAGTTAAACAGTAATTATTTGCTACAAGGTAGGTTGTTGTTTTGGTTGTGTGGGTTTTTGTTTGTTTGTTTTTTTCCTTTTAGTTCCTTGTGTGATATAACAAAGTACTAGGACTTAAATTAGCTACCCATAGCAGATGGAGGGTACACGTCCTACAGTTGCTGACATGTCATCCTAATTTAAAAGTCAAAGACATGCTGACATGAAACTAGAAAGAATTTTCCTCCTCTTTAACATTTAAAAAAATAAAACTGTACTGTAATATGTAGTAAGTTTTAGCTCAACAGCCAATGCAAACCAGCATCTGGCCTAGATTGATTTAAGGAGACCCAGGTGGTGAAACGTGTGCGGTTGCAAGATAATGCAAGATTATGGTACAGCCTTCACGTTTAATCATTCAGTTGTTAATATTTATGTCTAATTTCTACTGTTGTCCAGTAAAGTTAGATATGATACAAGGTAAAATAAATAAATACACTTTTTTGCAGACTAGAATCATAAGTTGAATACTTAACAATTAATTTTTTAATTTGTTCTTGGTTTCCAGAACAGGTTGTAGTTTTGTATGTAGAAGTGTCAGGCAGACTAGTCAGGCTGGCGCTGTGAAGTGTTCTTTTCCCAAGAGCTGCATACGCTGATTGAGAGTTTATCATTAAAACAGTCTTCAGGTTGATATAATTCATGTTTCCTACCTACACCAGGTTTGAGTTTGCTCCCTGAAGACAGGACTGCTGTATTTGTGTTGAGGATTCTCCAGGGAGGAATGGAAGTAGCTGCCCTGCACAGATGGCTGTATCATTGGCAGGAAATCCATCAGGTCTCAGCATTTAGGATTTACTGTGCACATACAAACTCTGCATTCAGTACACACAGTATGTCTGATCTGGCCCAGACTCATCAGATTTACGGCAGGAAGATTTATAGCTGATCTGTACAGACACCGAGCATTTGACATTTCTAGAAATTTTACTGCGTATTTACATACATGGTACAAAACTGGTTTGCTCAGCATTCCTGACAGTTGGAAAGCAGTATTCAAGTCTGCATCCACACTACTGGGTATTTAAGTTATGTTAAAATGTTAGGCCATCAAACTTCATCAGACAATGTTACTAGATACAGAAATCCACTAACACCAAATATTTCATAACCTTACCTGTTAATAAATTAAGGCCAAGCTTATTTTTCATAAGTGCAGTTGCTTTTGCTTCAGTGTCTTTTTTTAGTTCCCACCTTATTTTATTATGGTAGCCAAAAAAAAGAACTACATTCTGTACTTAGATCATGGAGCATATATCTGCTGGAGGTAGGATGTCTCCTCTCAGATATAATACTGTAATATATGATATTTTATATTCCACTATAACCATTAAAGTGTGCTTTTGTCATCTTGGATAAATATGGTGTAATATAATTTCTATTTTTGAATGCAGCACATACATTTCATTCTCCAAAGACAATGCAGTGAAAGCATTTTTATGCTGTTTTGATTTCTCCACTTAATGGTCCATCTGTACAAATTATAGGTATAACAAGCAGAAATTCATGCTGTATCACAATTTTTACTGATATTTATGGGGTTTTTTCTGCTTTTTTTTTTTTCTTTTTCCTTACATATGATATAGATTAAACGGGTACCTTAGGTAGAAAATAGTATTTGGGTTTAATGAGGTAGGCAAAATTCCTTTTAAACTTACCTGATATGCATTTAAATATGTTCAGTAATTGATAAACCAATGCACATTAAAATGTATATTAAAATATTAAGTGTGATTTTTGTAATTGTTGTATAAGTGTCAACATGTTGAATTGCGCTGCAGATCTGAAGACACAAAACATTATTTCATATGTACTGTGCTCAAGATTAAAGCAAAGGAAGGGGGTATAAATTACACATCCATACCCACACATAGGTGTCTGTAAACACTGGTCTCATTTTTCAGGAAATTATAGTAATCCCTTAAGATGGTAATTTTTTATTTTAAAACTATATCTTGTTGTCCAGGTGGTAGTGGTTGCTGTTGTCAGTGTTATTTTAGAATCAATTATATACATCATTTTGTGGTAATTTCAGTGTCTGAAGCTAAAAGTATGTAAGCTGTCGCTCTCAGATTCTTTTTTACAGTGCTCTGCTCTGAAGCAATCTGTTCTTTAATGCATGGAGAGAGTGTGTGGAGGCACACTGATAAATTACCTCCTCACTAAGAGCAATAAATCATGACAAAAATGGCAAATACTTTGTATTTAACAAATATTTTCATTGGGAGTGCATAAAGAGGACAAAGCACAGTTACAGCATATACAGGAGCACCTTCCGCTTCTGCATCACACTTACCTCAGTAGTAGAGCAAGTTGTCCCATTTTCGGCTGCATAAGTGGGGACCAGGCAGCTCTTCCAAGCTGCATCCTCACCTCCCATCTCTGCCTAGAACAAGCACACTGATGAATGGGATTAATCTTAAAACAGTGGAGCTTAAGCACGTGCTTGAAGTTAATCATACAAAGTAAGAGAAACTGAAATGGAAAATAAAAGACTCTCTTGTCCATCATCTGATCTTTTATGTTGTTTGGTTTTGTTTTGTTTTGTTTCTTAAATTGGAAGCTGTCTCATGATGTGTATTTATTTCTGGCAGAGTACTTTTCATTACATCACACCTGACTGCACCATCAAAGCAAATGAGCAGTGATGTGGTGGTAGGCAGGCACAGCGGGAGCTCATTAAGAGCAGTACCACCTCGAAACACCAGATTTTTTGAATGCATTGTCAAAAGATGTCAGAATTAAGCATATTTCTGTGGGAATCCTGAGCTAGCACAGGCAGTAAATAGCATGAAGGAGGAATTTTTAATGAAAGTTTTCAATTTCAAGTAAATTCTGAATATTGCTCATACATTCAACCTTTGCATGTGATGAAATTCTAAGGTTTTTTGAATAGAAGGTGGACCTATATTTAATACTCTGTATATGATAAAAGTGAAGATTGTTTGCCAACTTTCTTGGTTCTGAAAGGTAGAGGTATTTAAAAAAAACAACTTTGACAGTAGCACTCTTAATTTTTTAATATTTTTAACTTTCTGAATATTCTTGGTTTGTAATGTAAACTCTTGTAAAAAATAGGTAATTTCCTTCCTTAGATTTGAATTAAAAAAAAAACAAAAACATGGGTGAATTTTGAATATTTACTATTTAAGAAAAAACTTGTAACTGAAAAGAAAAAAAAAGTAATCAGAAGTGAGCTTAGCCTGAATCTATAATGTGCAGATAAGACTGTCATAGTTTTTTATTTCCTCAGCATGTCATTTGGCAAGTGTGAAATTAAGCTACCTTGGACCTTAGGCAGCTCTAAAAAAATCCCACAACACCTCAAAACAAAACAACAACAGAAAAGCCCCAAAGCAGGAACAGCAAGATGAATCTCTGTCAGTCAGTTTGCATTAGATGTCTCTCAAAAAGGTGCAATCTCCTAAAAATTATGAACTTGATACAGAAATTATTCTTTGACCTCTGCTATAAAAAAATGTCAGAGTAGATGATTAGTGTATGACTTATTTGGAGTTTGAATTATTATCTAAAATGTTTGGGGTATTATACCTGCTCCACCAAAGTCTAATTAGTACTGAAGACTGCAGACTTTTGCATCTGTTAACAATCACAGATTAATTACAGTCTGAAAGGCTTTTCATGATCCCTTAATTTCATTGTCTTTTAGCTTCAATTCTATGACAGTATTAATAAATCATAAACAGTTCTTTGCAGATAGTAGCAGCACTATTGTATGTGAAAGAAGAGACTTATTCTTTATTGGTTTTGGTGTTAGATGTAAGGAAGATGCCTTCATTGTAGTGCTGAGTTATTTTTCTACATGTCCTGCTAATAAAAAAATAAATTAGAAAATACTGTTTAGTTTGTGTGTAGAAAATATGTACTACAAAGCAAAGGCTTATTTATTGTCAGTGCTGTAGTCTGTTTTGTACTTATTTTACAACTTGACACTAATTTCAAGGGTTTAGATTTTAAAAAAAACAAAAGCCCACTCTGAAATTTAAATTTTCCTTGGTGCCAACTGGTTTTGGATGTTTCCAAATGACTGTTTCTATAGCAACAACAAACATACAATGAATTTAAAAGACTTTTTCAACATCTCACATTTGTGGTTGTCTAGCTTCAGAAGGTAATATAAAATAGCTGTTTACATTTCAATTAAGCCACTCCACAGAAAAGGTGGAAAGAAATAATTTGCAGCACTCTGCAAATAATTTGCTTCCTCTGGTACCGCATGTGTGCAAGCACTTCTCAAAGGCTCTTTTTGTTCTTGGTTAAGAAAAGCCCACTGGGTGGAGACATGGAGCTGAATTTCAACAGGAGACAGCAATTCATAGATTCATGAATGTAAACAAAAGTAAGGGACCTTGAGATCAAAAGCTGGTAGATTTGTTTAATGAAGTCTGTATGAAGTTGTGCACACCTTCCTTAAAGCCCACTGATTATAACTTGAAATAATTTCTGACATTAGAAAATCCATCAAAAACTTTAGTCAACTGTTCAGATGTATCCCTTATTTTTAATTTTATGCTGTCCAGTTACAGTTTTGGCCATACCCTGCTCCATCTTTGCTGGTTACACAAACAATACTGTAATAGTTACATATGTATTTATGTTTCGTAATCTACATAGAAGGAAATCCTGAAGTCTTGCAGCATAAAGTCTACCTTTGTAATTTTTTGGCTCTTCTGAGAGCTAATTGCCAATTTATCATCATTTTTCTCTGCTGAGCAAGGCTACCTGTTCCACAAGCACAAGCCATTGTAGGGTGCACACTACCTTGTTTTCCGCTATGTTGTACACTTATCCCATGCTAAATAAGAGATTAGGCCACAACCCCTCAATTTCTTATCTAAGCAACAAACAACCCTTTTGGAAACAAAGTGAGAGCAGTAGCAGAAGCTAACCACAACTCCACAGCTTCTCTGGGCTCAGCTTGCTCCCACAGATACTGCCAGATGCGACGGCACATTCTGGTGGCCACAGTGTCACAGGCAGCTCAAACTCTCCTAGGCCGGGGAGCCTCTGTGCCTGGGGACCAATCTGAAATGACACTGAGGGTATGCTCGCCTCCCCCTGCAGTGGTTCAGCTGGAGGAGTTTTCAACAGGGCTGGGGACCTTACAGACAGAACTGGGGGTGAAGGGCCAGGAGCAGTCTATTGAGATCTGTTTCGTATATATATAGGGATTTTTAATGGAGCACTGTGAGGTGCTGGGATTTGCTAATCTCCGCCTAATCTGCTTTTCTGAGCCTTGGACACAGTTTCAGTCCAGGACCTGTGTCTGTCAGCTGTGCTGATAGTGACATCTGCCACTGTCTGTTCCTCTGTTGATATATCTCAAAGCAATTTTGTATGAGGTCTTCTCTGTGAGACTGTGTGGGAAGAAAAAACAGTCAAATGAGACCTAGTTAGAGGTTTGACAAATATCCTCATCGTCAGCTCTAGTTAATGGAGGCACAAGTACCACAAGGTCAGACTTGGTAATTTTGTCTCTAGATGGCTATTCTGTGCGCTTTCTTCCTGGAAAATGCTAGGAGAAGGTCTCCAGAGGAATTCCAATTAGTAAATGGAGTCTTGGCAAATATTGACCCATCTGCAAGACAAGTCGGTGCCCCAGTACAAGCAGTACTTGTGCCCCAGGTGACTGCTGTGGTCCTGCAGTGTTGTTATTGCTCTTCTTTGGGTTGGTTCGCTATCAAAAATCTTCAGCCAGGCACAAAGGCAGTCTGCAGTCCAGATATATGCACCTTTAAAGTACAAAGCAAAAAATTATTGATTACTAAATAAGAAATAGCAAGGAGTTAATGAGCTGTTAGTCTAAGCAGTAGTGTTGTCACCACCTCTGATCTTTGCTGAGAAGCTGGCATCATGACAGGTCCCAGGACAGACCCTTGTGATGCTCCACTTGTCACCAGCTCCAGGTAGTGTCCCACACTACTCACACAGAGTGACTGTGCACCTCTGAGCACAGTCATCCAGCAGGTTTTTACCCATCTAGTAACCTGTTCGGTAATAATTTTTTTGAATGGGAAATATGCAATGTGTATCTCATTTTGCTTTTTTCCCAGGTAGTGAGTAGAAATATTCATTGAAAGTTTGTGGCCTTTATGATTTTTTTAATCAGTTTGTTCCTGAAGTAGCATTGATAGGATTTCTTTTGTCCTAAATAGGCCTTAAATTAGTTTTATTTTCCTTACTGCCCGCTATAGAGCTTCCTTTTTATCTTTTAATTTCCTCTATTGATTTTCTACAATTTCTTATTGATATTCATTTCACTACCCTTCTTTTTTTTCTGCTCTCTTGAACATAAAAAGGATTTTCTTATTAATCTGAACAACCCTGTGATGTATACATGTAATAAAAATGAAAATGTGGAAGTACTAATTTATGTGCATAAATTCAACTCATTTAGTATTACTGAAAATAATGAGCATCATAAAAGAGGCAGTGGTACTCCACATAAAAATAGTAATAGCTGTTATACTTGTAACACCTAACAATCCTGAAGTACAAGAATATTTTCAAGAGTATTTTTTACTGTTTCCTAAAATCCACTATGTCACCCTGGAGATCTCTAAATGTATAGTATCTAGGGGGAAAAATGAGACATTTTCACTGAAGATTTTAAAATCAGTGTTATCTATCAAGATTATTTTAAAAGTCTTACATAATTATTTTGGAAATAATCTCATTCAGCTCAGTAATATTAAGTCTTATCTTTCATCCTGACAGATGATGAGTTAGATCACAGGATTATAAATTTTAGTAGCTTAGTTCCATGATCATGACTTGATTACTTTTGTTATGGGCAAAATACATACTGAGGAAGCAATATGCTTATAATACTGCAAAAGATACAGTATTAGCTTGGCATACACTTCCCATTAAGAGATTTATCAATTCCAGCAAAATAATATAAGGTTATTACAATATAAAGTTGTAAAATAGCTAGATAGCTTGTTTGTGATATCTGCTACTTTAATCTTGTAGATTTACGATGAATGAAGCCAATCCAGAAATTTATGAGAAAGGATGTTCTTCTGTATTTATGCAGATTTTTTCCTGACTCTTCTTCTTCTGAGATAAAATGTATATTATAACATAAGTTGTGGCAACTTACAAATTTGATTTTTCTCATGAGTTTTATGGGTAAATAGATGTTTTCCAAGTGAGCTCATCACCAAGAGCTTGTTTACATAATTTGATTGACAAATACCTCAGTACAACTACTTATACACCGTGGAAAAATTCCTGGGGAAAAGCATAATTGAAGGGATTATTTTGTTTGCTGGAGCTCTACCAGTATTCTAACAACAGTGTATGTACAACAGGGAATATTTTATATAAAGGCAAATGTTTTTTAACTATCAGGTTTCATTCCAGATGGTTTTTCAAAACACAGTCCTGGTAGACCATTGAATTTGAATTCTAGGGACTGCAGTTTCTTTGACACCCACTCAGGATAATTATGCTTATTTGTTGTTGCAATCCGTAGGCTAGAGCTGTACCTGAGGAAGTAAAGTAGCAATTCATGCAGAGCTGGAGGGAGGCATGGTAGAGAGGGCCCACCCAACCTGGCAGGGTAGCGTCTGTCATGTGAAGCCTGAAGAGTCACCTCAGCTTGAACAGGGAAGCAGGTGAGCACCTCAGCTGCTTGCTGTAAACTCCTCCTACATGCTGACATTAAGGGGTGAACATAATGGGTGGGAATGACGTTGGCTTGGCTCTGCTCTCCTCTGTGTGGTGTATTCTCCTTTAGGCTTTGAACAGCATCCAGCAGAACCAGTACATTAGCAGGCAGCAGGAGAGAGTGGGGCAAATAATAAGTGACTCTCCTATTTTCCGTTGTATCAGTTATTCATCACTGCTTACCAAATGACTTATTGAAATGCATTTCAGCATGCGTTTTATGCACATCTTCCATTCATGGTGCAACTGAATCTGATCTTATATATCTATATTCTGATTGTTCTATCAAAACATTTTAAATAGCAGAATGATTGATAAGTAGTGGGTAGCAATTATTTTTTTTCCAAGTGTACATTAATAAAATAAATATGAGTATTTCAGGATTATCTGTGGCATTACAGGTTCTGCAGTCTTCCACATCTCTGCAGTTCTGACCTTCAGAGAGAGAGAGAGGCATTAAAAACACACTCTGTGTGTGTGTGTACATTTAAAATGTGAAGATGTTACATATTCAGCACTGTTACAGAATTTCCATTGTCTGATTTACCTGGGATCCGTAAAGTAATTAATCTGTTTTAAGAATGATCAGCTCCAGGGAAGTAGTCACGCTCTTTACACAAAGGGATAAAGTTTTAAAACAGATATTAAGAAACAGCAATAGAATTAAAGCTACGAAGTACTTCTTTGCCCATCAGTTTTGAAGCCTGCTGTTATTTTTGTTGCAGTAGTCAATACTAATAATGTTCACATACTTGTCCTTTTCCTCTAATACTATACTGGTTATATTATTTCAATATCTGAAAATTGGAGGTAAGATTGCTTCAGCTGCGCTTGCCATAGCCTGGAATTGTTCTGTTGGAAGTCGGGAAAACTGATGTTTGAGACTGAAGGTAGTGCTTTTCCACTCTGATCATCATATGAAGAACTAGTTTGAACCTTTTCTTAGCCTGTCTTGGATTGAAAGTAACTGTCAACAAAGGCTAACCCCTGGGGAACAGAAAAAGAAACCTGTAATCTTATGTGATGTTTCTGGTAGCCAGCCAATTTTCTTGGGTGAATTAAAGTATTTGCTCCAAGTCAGTATCATGATTATGCTTCTTGATTTGGGGTTTTACTGGCCTCCAAGGTAAAAGGAGGAGCAACACCAGCTTTTTTCTATTTTTTTCCTATTAATAGCCCTTCCCACAGAGCTTCGCAATAGCATTTTCCCCAGAGAGCCTTAAAACAATACATCTTTTTCAGACTGAACAGCTTTCTTCTTTGTTCCTCTTCAAGTCAGCTAAGCCTTCTTGGCCTCTGCCTTTTTTCAACATGGAATAAAGAGAAATCTCTAAGTAACTAAGAAAACTCATTTGAAATCGATCACTATTACAATTTCAGCTTTGCTGTTTACTGGTGTGCAGCCTGATCCTTGCAAAAAAAAAAAAATAATCAAAAAACCAGTGCTGTGAAGTAACTTCCCTGGCTTCAGTCTTTGCTGCAGAATCCACCATCGGTAGACACATGGATGAAGAAAGGAGTCTGTAGTGGCTGCAGTCTCAATGTAAGATTAGGTCACTACTACTGATGGGTAGATTTCAAACACTGTAAAAGTCACACTAGGTTGCATGCCTCATGGAGTTAGTGGCTTGTTTATCACATTATATGTAAACATAGTATAATAATTATGACCTCTCACAGAAAATAAAATAACAAAAATAGTTCAGTTGGTTTTAAACTCACTATTCTAATGAGAAAACACCAGATTTTTCTCAAAGTTTGTTTTGCTAAAAGAAAATTAAATTTCTGTCATAAAGACATAGTAGTAAAATTATCCATATATTTTAATATTTTAAAAATAGGAATAAGCTTAAGTGTGATGATTAGTGATAATTGAAGCAGCTTGTATTAATTTCATTGCATTTAGTTGATTCCTGGAGTAAAATTTTGATCTTTTGAAGGCAATCAGATTTTCACCATGTATTTCCAGCATGCCAAGTTTTCTCCCCTGTTTCTTTTGTTAACCTTTTTTGCCCCTATTCTAGTCTTTTATTTCTTGAAATGATAGAGTTCAAAGATTTGATCACAAGACTTGATAGATCCTGTGGACCACAGTCTTTAATTTCATGTGTCAGTAATTTTCAAGCTGTAAAATCAAGCTTGGTAGATCTCCAAATAAACATACTTTCTTTCTTCCTAGTGTATGAGGTAACACAGTGCCTCAAGACCTTGCTATCTCTGTAGTAGAGAACATACATATTTTTATGACCTTAAAGAAAAATGCAGTTGTTTCATGTCAAACCACTGTTCTCTCACTATTCCCACCCCCCCTTTTCAAAAAGCCTCACCTAGAGACTTCTTCCTATGCTTGGAAATGCCGTGTATCAGTGCACACAGAGTAGCACATCCTATAACAAGGAGAAGTCATGTTCTTTCTGGTGGTGAGGAACAAATGCCTCACCTCAGATGTGCACCCAGGGCCATGTCTTTGAAAGGCAAATCTGTTTGGTGGTATGACAATGGTGCAGGAAAACATTTTGCTGCTTTCATACAGCACACAGAGGGCATTTCAGGGCATTTCAGAAAGAAAGTAAATTCCAACAACTCCTACTTTTGATGCTCTAAGTTCGCTTTAAAGGCAGATGAATGAAAATTTCTTGTATCCTTTACAGAAAGGATAAAGTACAATCTTTGCAGAAATCATATGGTTCAGCTCTCCTTTGCACATCCCAAAGAACATTTTCCTGAGAGAAAGCCAACATGTCCTTTCAAACCACCGTTAAAAAATGTATAGTCTGAATAAACACAAGTCTCTGCATTTAACCACTGGGTCAACAAAACATTTACAAAACTCAGTTCTAAAAGCAAACTGCAAACTTCTACAGATGAAGCTCAATACTTATGTAGTTACTACTTTTACTACCTCATGGATTTAAATTCATGAGTGGATTTCATGCTAGTGTAAAATGAAGCATAAGTTCAGTCAAAAAAAAATAAAATATTGCCAAGGTTATTTATATCCTCTAATGTAATAAATTTTTATTTATTACAATCCTACTATAGCATACCATTGCATTATGGGGGTGTGTCCAGTTGTGAAGTACATTAATTTTCCCAGTGATGGCATAGAATACTTTAGGAAAAAAAAAACAGATTCACAGATTGCTGAACAACAATATATGTCCCTGCTTTTTTTAAGTCATGTTAGTTCCCTAAAAGCAGATCATGAAGCCTGAGAAATGGGTGGATGACAAGCTGAAAAGCAATCTCTACTGTTGAGCAATCCTTATCATAACTGGGGTCTGGGTGCTAAAATCAAGTCAGAAGCAGCTGAGGGCTGGAAACCAGCAGCTACAAATCATATCCAGGAAGGAGGGAAAATAAAGTCAGGGAAGTATAACAGACTTTTAGATAAATATTTTGACTATAAGTCTTTCCAGATGGACCCCTTTTAAATCAGCCTTTTCTTAATGTAGTAGTTTCATAAACAACATTTTGCCCTAAAACAGTAGGCAGGATTTTCTGAAGAGAGGTCATTCAGGTCACCTGGAGCAGAGAGAGTCACAGGTAGGAGGAGTTATTTATGGTCGTTCACATGAGGATGATAAGAAACAGAGTCTAAGGAAGAAGAGCTGGATATGTTCTAGGAGTCCTTTAACTCATCAGAAAATAGTTTGGGAAGTCTGGGACTGCTTGCAGGGAAACATAATGTATTTTTTTGCTGAAAAAGAGGATGAATCAGTTCCCTCATACATCCCTCTGCACTGCTTTACTTAAGACTCTCCTGCTATTTGCAAGGCCCATTTCTCTTTATTAAATGATTTGGGGGTTATTTTTGTTGAAACACCTTGCTGTGCCACTGTATGATACTTGACACGACCTCTCTTTTGGTGAAGCTTTTTGATTTCTTTTTTGTCTGGCACCTAGCTAAAACTTTCAGGATCCAAGAATCACATGGAGAATCAGGAAACACGAGCTGTGGATGAATTCAGATTTAACAGACCTGAACTTCTGTGCAACTAATCTGCTTTTATTCTTAACTAGGCAATGCAGGCAACATTGCAAGCAATACGTTTACTGTTCAACAATGCTGTCAGGCTTTCAGCGTTTCTCAAGTTGTCATAATAAGGCTACCTTCATGCCACAAAAAGGATTGTTCAATAATGATATGTGAAGACTGTGAAGAATGTAACAATTTCCTACAAGTTCTGATTCCATCAGGATCGCTGCTATTGTGACCTTTTAAAACCCATGGAAGAATCTGTTTGGAAGCAAATCCTGAAATTGGATACTCACGTATTATGGTATTGCATTTTAAATGGTGATAATAACAATAAATGCTTCTTCTTAAAGGATTTTCTGCTTACTTTTCATAATTCAAATGTTCGCATTGGTTTATATTTTCTCTTGCCTTGCCTGCATGTGGAGCATTTAGAGAACTAGAGGGAAATATGGAAGGTATGCTGTATTCATCACTGCAATAATGTCGTTCCTAAGAGGATATTTTTCCAGTGATATAACCAGGTCTCTGACAAAGAAATCTTGGTTTACTGTCTATACTTTTATAACAAACCTGATTTGAGCCTTCTTTAGACAATTGTTTTCCTTTATGTGGATTCCTCAAATGTTACACTTAAGAATAAACAAGACATAAAAACAATTTTTAGCAGAACTTGAGACCTTGCTTATTCATAAAAAGTTGCATTTTAAAAACATGTTTTCTAACATAATGACAGTTCACATACGGTCAGTACTTTCAGTCACTGACTGGGGAACTGCAGAGTTCTAGATGCTGAAAAAAAAACACAAAAAAAACCAAAAAAAAATTTCTTCCTGACCTTACAAGTATTTCTTTCTTAGTGAGAGTTCAAATTATGTCAGATTTTGTCACATAAAACCAATAGAAGATATATTAGTACCATAAATATTAGTACCATAAGTCAGTGAGTTGGGAATGGAGAAAGAACCAATATAAGGCTCAGTGAGTGTTCCTCACAAAATATACCGTTTCCAAAGAGAGGCGTCACTTTAATTATTTCTACTTCAGATTTCATCCATTGAATTATAAATTTCTTACAAGAAACTTAAAAAAAAGTGTCTCGCTTCTCCAGAGAAAACAGCAAACTGTCTCAAATAATGAGCTGCTGGATTTGTGGAATTGCCTCCTTTGTTGTCATGGAAACTAAAGTTATGAAAAATTGAATGAAAGAAGTTGATGATGCCTCCCATAGTTTTCCTATAACTCTTGGAGCTGTTAATATTCCTTAACAGATTATTATTTGTAAATTCTTAGGAGCAAAGAATAGAACTATATGGAGTTTTGCTGAAGACTGAGCATTTATGTGCATGACTGCAGCACACTAATGCTTGTTAATCAGTATCCTACAGAAGAATATTACAAATTGTAATCCCAGGGTAGTTAGTAAAAATTTACCAGTGAAAGCAGTAGGAACAGAATTTGATCCCAGTGATGAGGGATTATTCCGCAAATTCCTGGGAGTTTCCACCATTGGGAATTAATATCCTTGTAAAGATTAACGGGTAGTTATTCTAGGACTAAAACATCCTTCAACTGTTGTTTCCACAAGGTTAGTGTACAAAACTCTTCCAAAAAAAAGAGCAATGCGCTGTCTCCTACCATATGAATCACCTTGTCCTGGTTTTGCTGGATTGAATTGTAGAATTCCCTTTTAATGAAAGCTGCAGTGTTTGAGTTTTAAGGAACACAAGTTAACACAGCTTTGGCCAGGATGGAGTTATTTTCCTTATGAACCTGATAAATTTGGTTTGGTTTTTTTTGTGTTTTTGATGGCAGATATTTATGTTTTTCAAGGTTTCACCTGCACCTGTGCTTATAGTATTTTTTTTTCCTTCTCTCTGCACAAGGGAAAAGAAGAGGAAGCAAAAGCCCCGAACTCTATAGGAAAGGTGACCCAGGACAGATGATCTGGGTATGATCCAAGCTGACCAATAAAGTTGGTCATAAACCAACCATCCCATAAACCTCACAGTCACTATAAACTGGGGAGCTTGCAGGGGTGACCCTTTAAACCCCTTCTTCTTCTTCTTCTTCAGTCCCTTCCCTTCTCCTTCATGATAGCGGCCCATATTGATTCCTGAGGCTTACCCATCCTGTCATGTTTTCCTTGACGTATGGCCAGTGTCTGCTGTTCGTGACTAGAGTATAACTTTGTTTTATTATTGTTGTTTCTATTCTAGTTACAATTAATTGGCATTATTGTTGTTATTTAAGTTTGGGTTGTTGTAATTATTAAATGGTCTTTATCTCAACTGATAAGTTCTTTATTTTAATCTCCCAGTTCTCTCCCCTGTTCCACCAGGGAGGGGGAGAGTGAGCGAACAAACTGTGTGGGTTTTAGCTGCTTGCTGGGTTAAACCATGACACATCTGAACAAAATCAAGCATTTCTTTTTTTTAAAAGAACCGTCTTGTGGGATTAGCCCAGCAAAATCTTCTGGGTCAATTGATCTAGACAGTTTATAGCTATGGTCTTAATTATATCTATAACTGTCTTCTGAAAAAAAATCCTATACTTTAGGGTACTCTCACAATTCATTAGCATTGGCATGTTTTACTTCAATAATCATCTAGATCAACAACTTTTTTTGGAAAGTATTTTGTATCATCAGGGAAG
The DNA here is from genome assembly GCF_000695765.1 of Mesitornis unicolor. Taxonomy (NCBI): domain Eukaryota; kingdom Metazoa; phylum Chordata; class Aves; order Mesitornithiformes; family Mesitornithidae; genus Mesitornis; species Mesitornis unicolor. The sequence goes on along the minus strand of NW_010178294.1, from coordinate 2,369 downwards.
GAGTCAAATCAGAAGTACTTTGCACCTGAAATATACAGATATTTGTTGGGCAACAACCCAGATAGTAACTCTGGTTTATGTTTTCTTGTTGATTTGAAAAGCACTTATTCTCTTTTGTTGGCCACAGGAAACTTTGTAAGCAAATATTGGACATCCCAGTTCTGTTTTCTTCAATGAATGCCAGCCCTCAACCATCTTAGGCCTCTCATCAAGACTACCAGCAAAATCTAGTTTATTGAAATTGACATTTTAATGACCTTAAAGAATCTGGGATTTATCCATGGATTCTTTACAATTATTCTAAAAACTGCTACTTAAATAGATTTCCACAGCTCAAAAATGAAAGAAAGGAAGAAAGAGAATGAATAGACGTCCAGGCATAAGCACTGGCCTTCTGGAGTTGGTAGTGACAGTTCTTTCAAGCATCTCTTTCGACAAATTTAATGTTATGAGTTTTCACTACCTTACAAACCAATACAGTTAAAAATCAGTCGTGATGAGCCCCATCTTTTATAACATACCAGAATGTGGTGCTTCTTTTTATATAATAAATTAATGGTTTGAGCACTGGATATATATTAGCTCTATATCTTGGGTTAATTCTCTGCTTCCACTTAAAGTAATTCAAATCTAAACTATGATATATTCAGTGCAAGTCATTTAACTCCTTGTTTAGAGACTGGGTGAAAATACCCTCCAGCTTTTCTGTTGAAGCTGTGCATTCTGTAGCAATTAACTCATTCTTCTCTTAACAGTGAATGGACAATAGGACTATCATCGACCATAGTAGTTTGGGTGTCCCCATGTGAATGAGTAATCAAAGATTTTTACCCACTACTGCTATGCCTGATTGCACTTTTCATTAAAAAGATTTTGAATATATGGCAGGAGCATTTCTAAGAGTAGGATGCTAGCCACAAGGCACACCTCTGTTTTCTGGTTGCTGTGCCAGGGTCTGCGCCTTCTGCCTCCCCATCAGCCTGGAAAGCTGCTGACTGCAGTCAAGTTCTCTTTGGCCATCTCAGGTGTCTGACTTGTCCCAGAAACTCTATAAGGAAAGTGCTTAATTCAAAGTTTTTTTAAAAAAATTTCAGACATCTAAGAATTAGAATTATAGTACTTAACATCTGTTTAATGTACCTAAATCTTTTATTGAATCTGATCCCTATTTTTTCTGCTTTAGTTTTGCACTGTTAAGAGATTATATTACTGTTATATTTCACTGCTGTTCTTCACAAAAAACTAAAAGTAAAAGCCTGTAACTTGCGAGTTGTTCAGGTACTAAATTAATGATTGCCATAAAAATGAAGTAGAAAAGAATAGATAAAACAATACAGTAAAATGTAACATTTCAATTTCTGAATCTTAAAAATAACTTCCATAAATAAAAATCCATTACAAGGTATTCTAATGCAGTCCATGACAATAGTGTTTCATATGAAAATACAAATGGTAGTATTAGCAGATGAAACATAGGAACAATAGTGCAAAATAAAACCATTCTGTTCATTCTTTATATAAAGGATAGATTACGTAGGAATGAATAAAAGAATACATCAAGTACAAAAGAAAAATCAATTAATATCAATAATAGTTTTGTGTTGCTTTCAGAGAAGTGAGGATTTTGCTTTGTAAGGTTCTTCTTTGACGCCACCTTGATTATATTGAGAGTTCTTCCTCCTGATTCAAATCATACTTAACTTTAAGCCTTTGTCATTGAAACCTAAAGCCAGGATTACTTGAAGGACATGTTTGAGTGCTTTCCCTAAATAATACCTTTGCCAAATCTCCTGGTTTAATCACACTGTTTTCAAGAACCATCTCCTGGCTTTGTTTAGTTAAGTAAGAGTTTCAGCTGCAAGGTTTTTCTGAGAGTCTTCTTTATTAAGCATCCTGTCTTTATAGAAGCAGACAAAAACTAGAAAACACATCTTAAAAAACCCATAAAGGCACACATTCCAGAAAACAAATAAAAATAACCTCAAAGGATTCTTTTTATAGCCGTTTTCTGTGACCTAGCCCTCTTTGAGGTTATACCTTCAGTGATATAGGATCAAAATCTCCAGACGCATGTAGAAAACAACTACGTTTTTCAAGACAGTTATAATTTTGTTTCAGTGAAAGGAAAAAAAAAGCTCCCTGAGTCCTGCATATGAATGAGGTTGTTTCATTATAAAAGCAAGGAAAGAAGACTTTTGTTTAACCTTAGGAAGAATGAAGAAATGAGAAGTGCTAACTTAGGTTAGATCCTGCATATAATTTGCACTTCCCAGTAGCAAATATTTAAAGATATTCTTTTACCTTAGGCAGCCTGTTTATCCACAAAACAAAATGTGCTTGATCTGCTGGAAGTACAACTTAGCTGAGAG
>NW_010178293.1:0-2919 GCF_000695765.1 Mesitornis unicolor | reverse complement strand
CCAGGTCCCTCTGGATGGATCCCTTCCTTCTGGCACATTGTCCTCACCACCCAGCTTGGTGTCTTCCGCATTTGATATAAATGACTTCTATTGAAATATCAGTCAATGACTGAGGTTAGCGCTGTTTTCTCGGAAAGGTTGGGGTTTTTTTTTAAGTTTTCGGAAGAAGTGGGTTCAGCACTGCTTTTATTGTCACGTCCTGATAAAGTTAAATAACATCTGAAGTGCATGTGACAGATTTCACTCTCATGACTTGTTCCTCTGAAGCTTTCCTGAGCAATCACTCCTAAAACCATGAGCTTAATGCACCTGTCATTAAGTGACTATGAAGACCCATGCTGAAAATCCTCTACATGTTGAGATAACGCTGCTGCTGACCTAACTGTTGTATTACTGCATTAATTTACGGTACCCTTGGGTGCTCTTTTCTTAAACAGACTGTTTCCTTGATGATTTTTTTGTTTTTAATTTGAAGCTCCAAGCTATTGAGCTTCTTGGTCTGGTAGAACTTTGGTTTTTTGTATTATTTTTCACTCAAAATGTTCTCCTCAAGCAGTTCTTGAGGAGCTCTTAAATTAAAGCATAGTGAAAAGTTACAGTGGAAAACACAGAAGATGGGGTAGAGAATTACGTGATGTTGTAGATCAAGTGGTTTTGGTGGAGAAGCGAGCTGCTACCAACTGGAATCCACCAGAAGAAGGACTCTTTATTATTATTTTTTACATAAAATAACCCTTTTATGACAGGGTTTTGTACCTGTGCAGCCATGTGCTGACGTCTGCTCGTGTCGCTGCTGCAGCGGCTTGAAAGCGGGGCCAGAAAATTCGATGATCAATTTTTACAGCGCCGAACAGAGCTGATCATTTGCTGCTGTGTGTGGCTTTGAATCACATCCTCGTTTAGGCAGGGAAATACTGAACCTTTTTTTTTGCTTTGGGTTTCCTGCTTTTGTTCCCTTGCTTTGTTTCTGGCTGATCCACGTGGAGCTCCGTTAAATCCACTTGAGTCTGTCACTAATGCCCTTCGCTCCCTTTCCTTCAAGTCTTTATTGATTTGATAATGAATCAAGAGAATTGAAACTTGATAATAAGTAAGGCGCGGGTTGCTGTGAGGATTTTGGTGCGTGTAGGCATGGGTTTGGTTTCTAAAATCTGAAATCCTTGGGTTTTTCGAAGCAAGAGGGCTCTGTCCTGATCGCAGTCGTGAAGTTGTTTCAGGGTTGGTAAGGAGTTTTAATTGCACGCAGAGCAGTCTTCCTGTGAAAATCAATCTGATAAGCTAAATTGAGCATATCTAGTGGGGGATTTCTGGAATAATAAAGAAAATGGGCTCTGTTTTGGGCTGATAATGGCCTTAGTGCATCCCACGTGATGAGGAATTTCACAGAATCCCAGACCGTTAGGGATTGGAAGGGACCTCCAAAGCTCATCCAGTCCAATCCCCCTGCCGGAGCAGGAACACCCAGATGAGGTTGCACAGGAAGGCGTCCAGGCGGGTTTTGAATGTCTGCAGAGAAGGAGACTCCACAACCTCTCTGGGCAGCCTGGGCCAGGGCTCTGTCACCCTCACTGAGAAGAAGTTTCTTCTCCAATTTCAGTGGAACCTCCTGTGTTCCAGTTTGTGTCCGTTACCCCTTGTCCTATCATTGTTTGTCACCGAGAAGAGCCTGGCTCCATCCTCGTGACACTCACCCTTTCAATATTTATAACCATGAATGAGGTCTCCCCTCAGTCTCCTCTTCTGCAAACTAAAGAGCCCCAGCTCCCTCAGCCGCTCCTCAGAAGGGAGATGCTCCACTCCCTTGATCATCTTTGTAGCCCTACGCTGGACTCTCTCCAGCAGTTCCTGTTCTTCTTGAACTGAGGGGCCCAGAACTGGACGCAATATTCCAGTTTTCAATGTTTTTCTGATAAAAATTTCAATGTTTTACTGATAGCTTGGGCAATATTCCTGCTAAAGAAGGGCCACTGATCTCTAAATCAGTTGGTATTAAATATTTCTAGGCTCCACAGTTGACATTTCTAGTACTGCTTATGGCCAAATTTGGTAAAAAGGATTTCCTGCAGTAGGGTCACATTCAGAGTTTTCGGTTCTCTGAAAAAACAGAAGCGAAATCAAGGTGGTTTGAGGGAGCTCATGGCAACTGAGGTGCTCAGGGCGTTTGAACGAAGGGTTTTCCAATGTGTAAACCCCCTTTTTTATTCCCTACCAGTGAGATAACTTTGCTGTGCACAACGCTCATCTCAGGTGCGCTTAAATTCAAATGGGGGTCATTGCTTTGTGTAGGTGCCGCGTGTTACATCCCCTGGTATGGGTGAAAATTGTCTGTAATGGCTTTTACCATTAGCCAGCACCACTCTGGCTTCTGTGGAGAGTAACGCAGCAGTGAAAATCCCAATTTTTCTATTATTTACCATCTTTTCCTAGTTCCCGTTCATCAGAAACCTTGGGGTTTTTTTTCTTTGCTGGCTTCAGTAATCTGGAAGGACACAAAATAGGGAAGGGTACGTGAGGAAAACACCCTTTGTCTTATTATTCAGTGTTTGTACTGCATGAAAATTTCATACCCGTCTCCAAGGTGGTGCTTGTCTACTCAAAATATGAGAAGCTTGGCACAAATGAATTAGCATTTTTTTGTAAACTCCTTTTATGAGCTGAAATGCAGAAGGCGAGAGCTATTTTCCCATTCAGAAAATGTAGGTTGGATTTAATATTATTTCATTGTGAAGAGCGAGAATAACTGTGTCTTCAATGACTCTGCTTTTCAAGCTGCGCTGGTTCTCATCCCTGCTGGTTTTCAGTCATTAATGTAGCTAGGGAAAAAAATAATTGCATTTTGTTTTGGTGAGTTGCTGCTGGTGTAACATACAGAATTATAGGATCATAGGATGTGTTGGGGTGGAAGGGACCTTTACAGCT
>NW_010178292.1:0-15527 GCF_000695765.1 Mesitornis unicolor | reverse complement strand
CATTGATAAAGATGTTAAACAGGACCGGCCCAAAACCGAGTCTTGGGGAACACGACTTGTGACTGGTCGCCAACTGGATTTAGTTCCATTCACCACAACTCTCTGTGCTTGGCCATCCAGCCAGTTTTTGATCCAGCAAAGTGTATGCCCGTCCAAGCCATGCCCAGCCAGCTTCTCCAGGAGGATGCTGTGGGAGACGGTGACAAAGGCCTTTCTAAAGTCCAGGTAGGCAAAGTCCACAGCCCTCCCCTCATCCACCAAGCAGGTCACCTCGTCATAAAAGGAGATAAGGTTAGTCACGCAGGACCTACCCTTCCTGAACTCATGCTGACTGGGCCTGATTGCTTGGTTGTTCTGCATGTGCCGTGTGATGGCACTCAGGATGATTTGTTCCATCACCTTCCCTGGCACTGAGGTCAGACTGACAGCTCTGTAGTTCCCTGGGTCTTCCTTCTGGCCCTTCTTGTAGATGGGCTTCAAGTTTTCAATACTCCAGTCAACTGGGATCTCCCCAGTTAGCCAGCACTGCTGGTAACAACTCACATAATAGCAGATCAGTCTCTGAAGTCCTCATACCCAAGAGTTAGGTGCTCTTCCATCTTCCCCCATCACCCTGTACCGGGGCTCCAGTCCAGTTTCTCATACATGCTCAGTGCCACCTCTGACTAATGCCCTGGGTAAAAGGAACTACAAAGCACAGACACAGTCCGTATCAAGATATTGGCAGGGCCAGGAGCTCTTGAAAATTCTGTCATCAGGTTTTTCAGCTCGTATGTGAGCATGCCCCCAGCTCTGCGTCTTCTGCAGGGAGATTCTGCCCTTAATTCTGGCTTTACTGCAACATCCTCAAGGTGAAAACAGTGTAAATTGTGCTGCACCATTAATACACAAGAGCTGTAAGTCCAACACACCTCTCTTTGGTTAAGGTCTCAAATAAGCTTTATTTCAATAAAATTTAGCAGGACTAACACAGCAATTCAGGACTAACACAACCTGTACAGAAACTGTTTTACTGACTAACAGAAAAAAAACAAAAAGGATTTAAAATGCTCCAGTGAAAACAGTCTGAGTCCTTGCTGTGTCCCTGCAAGGGCCATCCCCAGATAACATCCAAACCACTCTTACCTCTGTTTCTTTCAGCATCAGATCCAGCTGTGTGATGTGGGCTTTCACCTGGCTCTCCTTACTGATGAGGTACTCAATATCTTTTGAAAGCTTCTCCTGTTAAAATAAAACCACAAGCTGGCAGAATAAAGGTATCCCACCCAAACTGGCAATCAGTGCAGGTAGGTCATCAAGCCAGTGCTTGGTTTATCTAGTTACAAGGGCAACAGCCCACCACCAGTTATGAACAGCCACCCTGCAGAGAGCTGCTCCATGCCCTGTGATGACTGTGTGGCGACATCAGGCCACAGCTGTGAGCAGGATGACAGTACAACCTTGACGGACAAGAGATAACAGCCTCAGCTGGCTCATTCCTCTCCAGCCACAGGAGTCACTCTCTCTTAGGCTAGGAACACAAGGCTTCAGGACATTACTAAAACTTACAGAAAAGCCTTGTTAGTTATTAACTCATTTGTAGTAAGATTTCCCAGAAAAATGAGTGGTTCAAAGCACAGACTTGTAAGTGTCTCTGCACTTCCTTAGTTGCAAGAGTTAACAGCTGTACAGGAAAAGCCTTGCTATCAGGCAAGGAGGCCAAAGAGCACAGAGCAAGCTGGGTTGATCTTTCTTTAAAAAAAAAATAAAAATGTTTTCCTGTGAGCAAGAGAGAAAGAAAATGAAAGACAGGAGGTAGAAGCAATCATTCTTTAATAACAAAGCAATGTTTGCAAGTCTTCCCTGTTGTACTATGCTGAGGGAATTAACAGCTATGTAACTTCAAAAACATACAAGGTCCCAACTGATATTTCAGATGCAAATGTCTCAGGGGTGCTTCTAAAGTATCGGCTAACCCAAGCCACAAGGACAATTAACTGAACATCCAGGTGTAGAAGCTAGATTATAAAGTATTAAATGTTTAAACCTTCTGCACTGGTCAGTACTGCTGCACAGTTGGCTAAAATAAGGTGGAAACACTTTTAAGGCACTATGTTTCAAGCCTCATAGAAAACATAGTTTCATTTCTCAGACATGCACTATGTCACACTAGTACGTACATTAACAGATGTTGTGCAACTGCACATCTCATGACTAGCTCACTGTCTTCTAAACACTAGCTTCCGGCCAGAGGGAGTTTGCCCTTGCACCAGAAGTTCAGTACTCTTCCCCTTCTTAAGGCCACATCCAATAATATTTACTTTACCTTAAGGGTTTTGTAGGCAGTGCTCATGGTTGTTACTCTGTGGTTTGCATGACTTCCACCCAGTTTACACAGATGACATACGGGCCTTCTGCAGAGTTCACAATACATGTTTACCCTCTCCATTTCATGTTCTGGACACATCAAAATCTTTAAAAAAAAAAAAAAAGGGCAAGCAGAGAGAATGCAGGTGTACTTCCAAAAACTGAGGTGCTCAACAAATTAAACACAATAATCCAACAGCCGTGCCCAATTCCATGTGGGTTTTTTTCTATTCGGTTTATCTTCCACCTTCTATATATTCCATGATAGTGAAAGCGAGAAGATGAACACAGAGTTTCCCAAGGTATACAGTGAGTAAACCTCTAGCAACATCTGTGTACACATCACTCAGCCTCCATACTGCAATCAACCTTTCTGCTGATCCTTGAAGTTGTTTGCAGGCCTCACACTCCCTACACTCCTGTTCAGAGCTGTAGCACACTCGCCCTGCTAATTTTAACTCTGTCCCTGCCAGCATGTCAGCTCTCTCTTAAAATGGCTACAAACCTTTTCTGAAAGCAAGAGTTGACATAATATTGTAATGATTTAAGTCTAAGCTTAGGATCAGTCCAAGGATCAGTCACATAGTCATAGCTCTTGGAGCAACAAGTGAAATGCAGCCACCACCACCAGTCACAGTCAGTTTAAAGACAAAAGGCTCCAGTGTTTCAATTCTTCTGTCTGACTCCAGTTACAAGTTGTCTGTGCTGAGTACTAATTCCAGCATCAGCTTCAACAGCACTGCGAAAAAGCTGGTGATGGCTAAAAATAATCTTTCAAAAACCAAACATGTTGAAATAACTGCTCGAAGAAGAAAAAAATGCTGCTCAACTCCAAGTTCACGGAACCAATAAAACCATCTAAAAGGGGAAGGGAACAGGGGCATTTAAAAGAAAAAACCCTTTGCCTCATTCCAGAGCACTGAAAGACAACGTTTGAGTCCATCCACTCCATGTTACTGAAGAGCTCTTGAGAAAGCTTTTCAGTTTCACATCAAGGAGAAGAACAAGACAGCAGTGCCAACAGTCAGTCCTTAAATGTGTAATCTTTTAACACACACAGGCACACAAAACCAGAAGGACAGGAAAGGGCATAAAAATAGAACATTTTGAGCTGCATATATATGGACATACTAGGCTAAAATTGCAGACCATCTCTGAAACTAACTCTCAAGCCCCGAATGTTATTTTAGGCTATGGTAAAAAGGCCAAAGACACCAGTCTTGCTAGCACCTTGGTACATAAAACTGTCATTAACCAGAACATGCAATAAGATAGCCTGTTGTCATTGACTGCTAGATGATTTAAAAAAAAAAATTAAAAGGAAGCCTTTAGGAAAATCTGTGCAGGCAGATAGCTCCAAAAACTGCAGTCATGCTATTGGTCTGTAGAAGCACATTTTCCACAGCAGTGCACAGTCACTCCTAAGAGAAACCACATATTTTTACTTATCTTCTCATATAAGCAAGAATTACAGCCTGCAAACTAGAGACAGAAGAGGTCAGTAGATTACCTTGTGTAGTTCTCTGAAAATTCAAGAACAATCAGTCCAGTATCTGCTTCTCCCATCCCCACCACACACGTTACAAAGTGCTCTCCAGTCTGGTTGTAAATCAAAGTGATGACTAGGAACATTTAGGAGACCAGCAAATACTCCATGTATTCAGTTCAGGTCTTAACAATGCAATGCAATGAAAAATACACTTTTCTGTTTTTATATAAAGCTCAAAACAGTCCTTCAAAAAGTCTCTATGAGAGCACAGTAAAGATCAGTTTACTGTAGTGGGGAAACTTTTCTACAAGAGATGTGTCTATAGCTGATTTAACTATACTATGTTTTTATTTTTTTTTATTTTTTTAAACTGTGCTTCTGTCTTCACATAAAATTTTGAAAAGCTAAATCTCACACACACACACACACACAGGATACATTAAGGCCAGAATGATGTTAACCACTTATTCCCCTTTTGCCCTGCTTCAACTACTGACGTCTAAATTCAAATTCAGTCTGCATGTAGTATAACCACATATGGTACTTTTAACAGTACACACATATCGCAAAGTGCCTTTGGTATTTTTAAGTAACAGCACTGAAGCAGTGAGGAGTTAGATACCATAGAAGCAAAGTTTTTAAGGAGCTGTAGAGTATTCTAGATCAAGAGCTGGAAGACAGCATGCAAACTTTAGCCTTACTCCTTTATCCAATAATAGGACATTTCACAAAGATAGCTGTGTATAAGTGCTTTTTAAAGCACATCAAGCACATGCTTGCTTGTAACTGGAAATCAACGTGTAAGATTCAAGAAAAACAGCACTACGTGGACTGCTTACTGCCAGCTTGCTAACTTCTGAGGCGCAGATTTTTCCAGCCTCAGAAAGAAGGTTCATCACCAGTCAAGAGCTTCTTATGCATTGCCTATCAATCAGATCTAAATAATTTAATCAAAATTAACCAGGACTCCTTGAACATCAGCATTTCTTCTATATGTGGGACCTCCAGCAAGGTCACCGGCCACAGGCATGCAGCAAGTATGGGTACAATGAGTCTTATTGTGGTCTCCTGTTAGAGAGATGGTAGCTGTGACAATTCTTGATGTGTAAACTTCATTTCAGTAAGGCACTGCCATGTTCTGCACCACGCTTAGTAGGAGAAACAAAGATAAAAGATAATTTGCAGTCACCCTGCAGTCACACAGCAGTGTGTAAAGTAGAAAACCTGCCAATACATTTTCCTATTCTGCTATAGCTAAAACAGTAACAGGGTGTAGTAACAACAGGGACCTGAACTCCACTTTTTGCTATTGCTGGATGCAAGGAAGGAGGACAGAAAGTAGATGATTTTGATGGATCAAGTTCAGGCACAAAACATCCACAGGGAATGAGCTTTAAAGGGGCAGAGGAGGAGGCCAGTTGTGTTTTTTAAGTTTACTGGACACAGGCATCTTCCTTGACCTGACTTCCAGAGAAAAGCATTGCCATTCTAGATGTTCAAGAACATTAAGCCTTCCAAAAAGGAGAAAAAAGATCCAAATCACAAAACCACAATCCATTCCCCAAAGTAAAAAAAAAAAAATCCTTATTTTTAGGATCCCCTTGAAAGACATTCTCAATATCCCCTTCAAAAACTACCACTTCACCATCAACAAGAATGATGGTTCATACAGTAAGTAACAGCAATAGTCAATAAATCAACAATGGTCCTAAAACCAACTACCATTGTATAGATATGTCTGAGGCTATATGTGAATGCTGCAACCCAAATTCTGTATGATACCGTACACTTACCTTGGGTCGGAAGTTGGTGGTAGGTCCTACATATTCATGCTGGGCTTTCAGAGTTCCCCAGGGGTGGTGTATTTTGAAACATTCATTGCAATAGCTTGCACTGCAGTCCATGCAGCTCTTTGTGGATTCTTGAGGTGGAGGTTTGCAGTAATCGCACATAATAGCAATGGCTGCCCTGGCTACCTGTCTGTACCTTTCCACTATGGTTTCCAAAGTGAAGTTGCGAAATAAGCCATTGATGCCACGTTCTCCAAGATCAATATCCCGCTGGCAACCCGGACAAGGAAACAGACTTGATCTGGAAGTCAATGAATTGCGTTTTCTGCCTGTGTAGACACCAAATCCTGATTTAGGAGGAGCATAAACAGAATAGGTTTAGATTTTAAAGGGAGAAGCACAGGGATGTATGAACCAACTCCAAACTATTGTAGCACATTGTCCAAACCAGTACAATACCAATTCATATGCAGTATGCCAAGCCAAAGAGAATACATTTGTCATGACACGGTAATGTAATGTCAGAGCCCAGGGGACATTACAAACTGCTACACTAAAACTTAATTCTGTGCTCAGATTAATTTAGATGTTCCAATCCTATCTTCTTCTAGTTTTGGACGCACTCAAGCTGCAGTCTTTTGAAACATTCATCACAAAACCTTCTGGAAAACAGTTGGTTTTAGACTAACTGACTACCCATATAGAGAGCAACATCTCCATAACACACTGAAATGAAACATGCATTATTCCTAGAGTGAGACTAGCTGTTCCCAGACAAATATAGCCAACCTCAAGCTCCCTTAAGTTTGTTTTAGTTGAGTTAAACTTATCTGGCTTATCCCAAGAGGCATCATAATAAAGAGGAAAACAAGTGAACTAGATGTTAGCAGTATCAAATCTCAGACAAATAACTCACTGTCGCAGTAGGGACGGACAAAGCGACAAGACAACAAGTGTTGGCGCAGCACAAAAAGCCTTTATTGTTTTTCTTCCTCATCTATTTATACTCTCTCTCCCCAGATGTGTCTTCTTCTCATTGGTTCAAAATTACTATGTTTCCTTTTTATTGGATAATATTTTCACAGTTCATCACAACTCAGCACTTCCGCCAAAGGAACACATACCCCTCAGTTTCCTGTCAGCACTTTCAACAAACTTGTTTACCTTGCGGCTCTTCTTGTTCCTGTTTATTCTCTCGAGGGTAGACTGGAATCTTCTCAAGGTCAAAGTCACTCTGTCCAAGGGTCTCAGTCCAGCTGAGATCCCCCACAAATTACTCAAAATAAGCAGAGGCTGCCCTGGCCCTTGCTGAATGGCCTTAAAAAAGGAATGCTGCTAAGTAAGACCTACACACCAAAGGGGATGCTGACATGGTTATGTCTGAGATTTCTCTACCCTGACCTGGGGAACCACAGATCTGCATGGCTACACAGGGTATGTCTATCTCTTTTAATTTCAAAAGCAGACAGCAGAGAAGGTGCACTCTTACCAAACAGCTACAATCAAATTTCCCCTCCTCTACAAAATACAGTGATCAAAGGATCAAGTAAAGCAGCAAGCCTAAGGAGCCTCTGGAGCCTATTCAAGAGGATGGCTCACACAGACCCAAAAGCTTTTTATAGAGCAACGTTCTTAAGGCTACCAAACAGGGAGTGCATCCTCATGTCTCACTCAAGAATTCACAGGGCACAACTATCAAAAAGAGTCCTTTTTGTATTTCTGAAACAGGTTAAGCCAGTGTTTAGGCTTAATAGGTATCCCCTCAGCTTCCCTTTACAAAGAAACAAAAAAATATCCTCTGTAGCTAAAGCGTGGTTTCAAGATCTCTCTGAGATAACTGCACGTTGATGTAACTAACAAATTTGTAAATGGAGGTATGACTCAAAACAGAATTCTTAGTGTGGAAATTGGTTCTTCAGAAAGGTAAATGTGTTCTCATGTGTATTTAGTCAGTATGTTCCCATCAGAAATGTTGATGCTTTAATTTCTTTTTTGAAGCTCTGCTTTGATGCTATCCAAAAGACGGTTGCCTTGTGCCATGCTCCTGTGGCTGCTTCACCCAACAATGCAAAACCTCCCTTTCTATCACGCCCTTTCCAGTCTCTTTAAGAAAACCAAACAACATTTCCATAAGGAACTAGTTCCATTAAAAATACCTGAAACGTGTCCCATCATAGATATGCATGACTGTCAGCTAAGTAGCCACAACCAGAGCAGGAATAATTGTGTACAAACTGGCAACCTCAAACTCAGCTGGCCTTGTGCCTTTCCATAGGTTCTAAGCAGAAGAGCCAGGCTGTATTTATGGGAATGGGTTACACAAGGCACTGGTATACAACTCTCTCATTAAGGGAAGCAGAGATTTTTTTGGTCTTATTTTTTTTTAGTACTTACTTGAAGTGAATTTATTACCCAAACTGCATGTCCTGCAGTACTTGTAATTTGGCATACACAGCAACACACACACGCAACATGTAGCAACAGCAGTGAAACACAAACGGTATTCCCAATGTATGCTCCAAGCCAGCACTGCATGCAGGAACACAGAAAGATCTTCTACACAGACTTCTACAATGACCTAAAAAGATTATGATTTTGCATGCAGTGCCATGCAGTCAACAGATACAGAAGGGGGATCTGAGGTACTTACATTTGCTAAAAAAAAAAAAAAATAATGATACAGGGACTGCCTACAAGCAGTATGCTGTAGCAGAGAGCAAGCAATAACAAAGCAAGGTAACAAGAAAAAAAATGTGGTGCAGTGGACAAGTTTAAAAATACAATCTGAAATTCGTATCAGTAGCATGCTTTTGAAGTCTCACCCAAGTGGCTCAAATGTGGAAGGGGTGTTTGTTTTAACTCAAAAGTGAGTTCAGCCGCATCCAAATGGAGGCCTTTCATTCTGCCCACGGTAGACTGAAATGTGGCCACCATCACGAGGCATGCTCTGTGAAGACTGGTGACACTGCTTACAGAAAGCAATCCAGTACTAAGCAAGTCCTGTGCACTTGCAGATGTCTCATGCCTTTTTGCTGACAGAACTCCAAGAGCTTAGGGTTAGTTTTGCTCCCCTATTTTAAACCCTGGAAGTTTACTTGCTAAGCTTGGCATGCTCTGCCACTTCGGTATTTAAAGTATGGAAACATTCTCTTTTTGGCTAGTAAGTGGTAAACTTAACATGCAGTAAAAATTAGCCTACTTTCTGCTTAGAGGATTTATGCACTCGTATATTAAAAAGCAAGCACTGATGAAGTGATGAATTACTTTGAGTACTATCTTTCCTATCTGTCTTGTGTATAGTTTGCTAAAACAGAGTTCTGCTTACATAAAAAAAAAACAAACAAAAAAAAACCTCCAAAAAGCAGAGCACCAAATCCCACAGATTTTGTAGTCAGAAGTGCAGCTGAGAGAAACTCAAGTTATCCCCATATTCTCTTTTACACTGCCAATTTGGTTTACAACAAACAGTATGTACTTTGTGAAATATCAGGAATCATCACAAGAAATTTTCCACCGTGGTCTGTAAAGAGACTGCTCCACATGCAATGAGTAGCCCAATTAGTAACTAAAAAATTAGCACCACACATGCTTATGCTCAGACTCCAAACTTACTATTATAACACAGATTGCAAAGACTCAAGTCAAAGAGCAATCTTAAGTATGTCTTTTAAAGACAATGTTTAAAGGTCCTCTTTCCAAGAAGCTGATGGTTTGCAAAGCAATAAGACATCTTAAAGACAAAACTGTGTTTTCCAAGTAAAGTGTATCACCAGAATTCTATGTTTATGGAAGACATGGAAGTTAAATGTGTGACAGTTTAAAAAAATAAAATATTTTAAAAGTCAACTGGATCCTCATTTTTTTTTTTCTTAAATATAGATGTATGTTGCCACTCCCCCAACTCATTTAATGTTTTTGCATGGATTTTTAGGAAGAACTAAAATTAATTAAAAAAAACAAACATGAGAGAAGTCAGTAGCTGCAAAATGTAATTTCCAGATACTTTAATCTTCCCCAAATCATAGAATGGTTTCAGTTGGAAGGAACCTTAAAGACCATCCATGTCCAAGCAAGTAAGGACAACTTTCCAAGAGCTCTGAACAGTGTCCTATGATATCTTTGTTTTATGACACTTTTGCTCTTCAGTTGAGTCAATTTAAACTCCCTCTTCTGATTATCTGCTTTGTCCTCCACTGAGTGTGAAATTCATATTTATGTTTAGCTCAGTTCATGTCTTTCTTGAAGGACACAATATTTCTATTGCTCATGCGCCTGCCAATATTATGGCCACATGGAGCTTTCAGGGTTTTTTCCTGGTTTTGACAGAGCATCAAAAAAAGAAGTATTTATGTTAAGAAGCCCACACAGTGGCCAAGATACTCAGACTAGCTCAGTTTTGGAAATTATATGTACTTAAGACAAAGAGACACTGGCTATCTTTCAACCTGACGGTGTCAATAAGCACACCAAATACTGCAAGTGCATCAAGGTAAATTGTGCATCATATATTCATGTGCCATGCTAAATCGCCACTCAAATTACCATGGTGTAGATTTCCATCTGCTTCTTTATCAAATTAAGCAGGCTTAGATACAATGAAGAAGTGGTAATACCTTCAATTTAAAAGCAACAGCCAGCTATGACCTCTCAATATTACAAAGATCAACCTAATAATACACTTCACTACCAGTAAGAAAGCAGTTTTACTTAAACTCGAGCATGTAAACTCTTGAAAATTAGAAAGCTTGGGGCAGGGAGTGACTCCTGCTTTTTGCTTTAAAGGGAAGAGAGAATGTGCATTTTTGCACCCATCAATGTATGTTCAGTCATGCATAAATACAAGAAGAAAAATATAATCCCAACCTTAACTGAATTCCAGTCCAGTTGACCTTTAAGTCAGTGTTAAACAGAATGAAAAGCTTTCCTTATAGAAGTCCTTTGCTGTACCTTTGCTTACTGCAAAAGCCATTTCATGGACTTGACCACTAACAAAAAGCTATATGCTAACCAACAATATTTAATTCAAGATCTAAATGCTAGACTATCTCTAGCCAATACAAAAGTGAAGCATTTCTACCTCTCCACCCAAAAGACCTCCTCTGTGAAGCTGTGAACAATGAAGAGAAAGCTGTTTAGGAAAAAAAAGCACAAGAAGATATACCATTGGTTTACAATGGTTCAAATTAAAAGCATCAACTACTTTCTCTCCCATGGCTGTTAAAACTATTGCACGGCTGAAAGACAAGAATGTTTAATTTCCTATCACATGAAACAGCTGCAGTGTTTAGGCAGAACAGAGAAAGGGAGAAAGAAGAGACTGGGGAAAAAGGGGAGAATGTGCAGGGAGAGGTATTTCAGACATTCAGTTTCTGCATCATTCATCAGTGCTGCACAAGTGTCAACAAAACCACATTACACGCTTTAGTCTAATTAC
Organism: Mesitornis unicolor; assembly: GCF_000695765.1. Classification (NCBI taxonomy): domain Eukaryota; kingdom Metazoa; phylum Chordata; class Aves; order Mesitornithiformes; family Mesitornithidae; genus Mesitornis; species Mesitornis unicolor. The sequence continues at coordinate 4,468 of NW_010178292.1, read as the reverse complement.
ACCAACATTGTAATTACACTAAATTTACAGAAAACGGATTAGAGATAATAATTTTCATTTTATATGCAACAATTCTTTAATCAAAAATTATTTTATATATAACATATACAGTCGGGGGTTTTTCAGACCAACACATTAGCTTTAAATAATATGCACTCCCTTTCAAATGAAAAATAATAGAGTTCCAGACTTTTTGTATTAAGATAAATTGTACTTGTAAATGCAAGCTGTGTGCACAACAAATACAGAATGTAGACCAGTTCCTTCTAGCATCTTGAGAATTTAAATGCCAAAATCATTTTAAATAGATGATACTCGTTATGGAGATAGGAAGGATTCTTTAAGTGAGGAAAAAAAAACAAACCTCAGCAGGAGAAAGGTGCTGTATACATTTTCAAATATCACAATAATGTTTTGACAGTGACATGTCCTGCATGAGGCTACCAGAAATTCTAGTGGTTTTTTGTAATACATGTGAGGCCCCACTTTGGCTGTTTCCTTATATGTTATCTCTCTTACGGGGCTGTTTTATTACAAATTCCCCTAAGGATCACAAAACAAATTTGGCAAGGCAGTGCACAGTGTGGGTACTAATGCAAGACAAGAATTGTTGCAAATGCAAGTTGCAAGCTGGTTGAACGTTACAGGTACCAACTGTTTGAGAGCGAATGTCACACCCATCATAGCAAAGGAGCTATAACACCCATAACATCAGAAGCAAAGACAGTATAACCTGAATGTCCAAACATATTATTTAAAGCTCCCATTTCCATATGCTTTTCATTTTGCAAATTTGAGCTATCATTTCTTTGTGATCCGCATCTGCCCAACACTCTGGGGGAACTCCATTATTTCCAAGTATATCTTGCTACCGATCAAACAAATACGAAGTCTTTCAGAAAGCATTAATCTCCTTCCACTAGCAAGCCAGATAAGGAGATAGTGCACCTAACTTCCCCTAAATTTGCTAGGGTGGTGACAGACAACTGTGGATTTAAAGACTACAACCTCTGCAACAACTTGTGTGTATGGGGGGCAGAAGTACCAAGAATGGGTCTTTCTTGCCCTGTCATTAAGGGTATAATGAAGCAGTAAACAAAGCTAAACAAGCTAAACAAACTAAGTAAACAAGCTAAACCTTGTAAGAAGGGCAGCCAACAACTATGGCACCACTGCAAACTGAACTCTGCAAATCTAGTCATAATTAAATGCCAGGTTCCCATGGGAGCTCGGCCTCCTCCATGCACAAGCCGAGCTGTGCCAGGGCACCACATGCAGGCTGTGCCATGCTAGATCTCTACGAAGGGCAGCCAACAACTATGGCACCACTGCAAACTGAACTCTGCAAATCTAGTCATAATTAAATGCCAGGTTCCCATGGGAGCTCGGCCTCCTCCATGCACAAGCCGAGCTGTGCCAGGGCACCACATGCAGGCTGTGCCATGCTAGATCTCTACTGAGGACAGCCTGGAGGGCAGCTTTTGATGGCAGATAAAGGATTACCTCCTCAGTTACGCTGCTGAAGGCAGCATGGGGGGTGTCACGGCCTGCTTTAAAAAGTGAGCTCTTTTATCCCTGCACAGCGACAGAGGGATACAAATCACTCAGGATAAGGGTGTAAGCAGTATTTTCACTAAATAAGATACATGCCTTGAAAAACACTGGAAAAACATCACCCTTAGGTGATGGAATACCAACAAGAAACCAAAATATGGCTCCAAAATTACCGGAACACAGTGCAGCTTAGCAACACTATAACAATTTGATTAGCAGAACTGAGAAAACTGAACTTAATACTGTCAAAATCAAAATCAAAACCCAAAACCAAAACCGCCAGCTACAGCCCACTGCAGTCGCACATGCTGGAAAAGAGGAAAAGAGAACGAGAAAATGAGAAAAAGGAGAGAAAAGAAATAAATATTTATCAGAGAAGTAGAAAAGGAGAAAGATAGTCACCACCTCCAAGGCCTCTGGTGTATCAGCACATGTTTAAGATGGCGGCTAGACAAGCAGTTTCTTTGTTGAGTCCAGGTTGGCAGATGGCAGGTGAACACACAGTCTCAGGCTTAAGTGGGGGTATTTAAACTCTTCCCCCACCCCCCTTGCCTGTACCAGGTGATAGGGCACACAGCAGGTCATGACACGCCCCTCACCTGGGCAAGTCTGGATATGCTCTCCAGCATGGCCATTCCTGCCACCTGGGGGTTGCTCCTGAGAATCACCTGCTTTGAGGCATTTAACCCACGCCATGCCAGGCCAGGCCCATACAGGGTGGCTGCTCCCCACATGCAGCCTGTCCCATACCACACGCTTCACAAGCCACAGTTTTCACAGGGAGTTCAGGCTGCCCATGGGGCACACACCGCTCCCCAGTCACCCAAATTGGGGCTCCAATGTCCGTATTATAAAAACATAAAGCTGATGGCAGTAGCGGAAACCCTTGACTGCTTCAGTCCACGCATACACCACCATGCCAGAACATTGTGCTTACTGAGTAAAAAAGGGAATAGACTACAGAAGAAGACAGCCACCAGTGGGGTCTATAGATTCAAACTTCATGTAACACTGATGTTAGAGAGGGATTAGAAGACAGCTGAAGTGTATGTATGTAGAGCTGAACAGTGACTATGAGACTGTGCACCTCATATCCAGAAAACAGGACTATGATGAAGACAACTAGCCACTTGGTTTGGGGATTCCCCTAAATCATGTAAGCCTCAATCAGCCAAGTTTCAGCAAACGTGGCATTCGCTTAGCAAACTGATTTGAAAAGAGTACCAGAACCAATATAATTTGAACTCTGGAAACTGGGGAGGTTGAACGCTAGTAACATGAAACTCAAGTTACAGCTTTAGAGTTTGTCACGTGCATGATTTCCAGAGCACTGCAGATTGTGGTTTTAAAGTGGGTAATTATGTTAGAAGAAAGCCTAAAAGCCAAGATGAGGTTTCTTTCAAGAAGTATAACATGCATTAATTACTTCCGATGTACCTGCATAAGAGCAGATCAACTCATCTCTGGATTACACAGATGGCTGTAAGAATCTTTCCAGTGTGGCATCACAAAGAGCATGAGAAGTCCTACAGCTACATGCTCCTTACAGCTTCGAGCAGACCACACTGAAAGAGACTGCTGGTGCAGACTTCCTATAGTCATCTGTCCTCCAATTTTGCAGCTGTGCCATGATTGTCCCCTATGGAAAATTATTTACTGTAAGCATAATGACATAGGTAGAACAAAACTATCATTTGCAAAGTCCGCAGAGGCTCAGAAGGAAGACGGAGCTACTGAATGCACGCTGGCCAAAATCTGAGAGAACCACCTGAATAGTACTAGTGACAGGCAATAAAACTGCTGAAACCTATATCTTGATGCTATTGGACACAGTGCTATCGCATCTTCTCTGAAATACAGGATTAAACAAACACAATGGTTACAAAGATTTACAGGATGCCACAAAGACAAATCTATTGTATATGAAGTAACATGTGCTGTCCTTGAAAATATTCCCATTGTTCTTGCCACAGAATGAACAAGACTTCCACTATCCCTAACTCATCTCTTCAACTGCGGCAGGAGTACTGGAAGGACATTTTACCAATGCAGATGCCATTCAGCTCAAGTCAGTCGAATACATAAAATGAGGAAAATTTGCAAAAAATTCTGATACATACCTGATCTACTAATCCTGTCAATTCTGTCCATGCTAGAAGAAGAGATTCTAATTCGAGGGCTACTCTGATTAGAGGATTCAGAGCCTCCATCAGCAAGAGAGTCTTCAAATGCAAAGAGTATTTCTTTCACACATTTGTGACAGACATTGTGCTGGCAAGGAAGAATCAGTGGATGGGTAAATAATTCCTTGCATGCTGGGCAGATAAGCTCTCTTTCGATATCCTTAATGGCAACCTTCAAGACAGAAACAGGGAAAAAAATAAGTGTAAGTGCAGAAAACATGAGCCAGCAAGACTTACTGCACAGCTGTACATCTGCATGTCACCAAAGCCTAGCTTTGTAGAATAATCGTTGCAATTTTAGCTGGTTTGAGGCACTCCTCTGGTTAGCACTGCAAACAAATCTCAACATGTATGAAAGCACCGACAACATCCATCTCAACTGAAGTGAACACTGCCACTAGGCAAACTCAGTTCATCTTTAGGTCATGCCTGCATTGCAGGGGAGGAAAGGAGTGGAGGGGAGTAGTCTTAATTCCACCCAAGGAATTAGTGAGAGAAAGCAACCATACTTCTTAATAGGAATCAGTATGTTTAACTCAGCTTGCTCGCTGGCTTTTCAAGGAGGTGAAGGGCAGAGAGAAATAAAGAAAAGAGAAACTGTCAGGCTGGTTAAACAACAAGCTTTCCTACCCTGTAATTCACATTTAAGGACTGAAACTGCCTTGACTTCATTAGGCTAACAGTTCGACTCAGGAACATTATTCATTTATTTATCTGCTGCACAAAGAGCC
>NW_010178291.1:0-901 GCF_000695765.1 Mesitornis unicolor | reverse complement strand
GGGAAAAATTTACCTCAAAACGGCCACAAGTCGCCACCTTTCCCTGTCTGACACTGGAGAGGGTGATGGGGGGCGAGGTAAAGAAAATTTACCCAAAATTTAGGATTTTTTCCCCAAAATTTAGGTTTTTTCCCCCAAATTCAGCTCTGCCCCATAAGTTCAGCCCCTCCCCTTTTTATTTATGTGGGAAAAGTGGTGAAATTGGGAAAAATTTACCTCAGAACGGCCTCAAGTCGCCACCTTTCCCTGTCTGACACTGGAGAGGCTGAGGAGAGCCTGAAGTGAAGATTTCCCGCCAAAATTTAGCTCCACCCCCTCAAATTCAGCTCCGCCCCATAAGTTTAACCCCTCCCCTTTTCCCTTATTTGGTAAAAGTGGTGAAATTGGGAAAAATTTACCTCAGAACGGCCTCAAGTCGCCACCTTTCCCTGCCTGCAGCGAGAGAAACTGATAGGAGGAGATTTACCCCGAATTTACATTTTTTTACCCAAAATTCAGGGTTTTTTCCCCAAATTCAGCTCCGCCCCATAAGTTCAGCCCCTCCCCTTTTTATTTATGTGGGAAAAGTGGTGAAATTGGGAAAAATTTACCTCAGAACGGCCTCAAGTCGCCACCTTTCCCTGCCTGCAGCGAGAGAAACTGATAGGAGGAGATTTACCCCGAATTTACATTTTTTTACCCAAAATTCAGGGTTTTTTCCCCAAATTCAGCTCCGCCCCATAAGTTCAGCCCCTCCCCTTTTTATTTATGTGGGAAAAGTGGTGAAATTGGGAAAAATTTACCTCAGAACGGCCTCAAGTCGCCACCTTTCCCTGCCTGCAGCGAGAGAAACTGATAGGAGGAGATTTACCCCGAATTTACATTTTTTTACCCAAAATTCAGGGTTTTTTCCCCAAATTCA
>NW_010178290.1:0-13134 GCF_000695765.1 Mesitornis unicolor | reverse complement strand
TGTGATTCTGTTTCTGCTTTTTTGCCTCTAACAGTCCTAACAAAGGCCTTAGCACAGCACATGAACACTTTCAGCACAATAGAAAAGACAGTGAAATGTGATCTTTTTTTTTTGTTTTTAACCTGTGTGAAAGTGAAACATGCTTACATAAACTGATGAATCAAGGCTCATGTTTTCTAAGAAAGTTATTTTTATCTCATAATTTTATTGTTTTAGTATATGTCAAGTGTTATATTTACTTTTCATTCTCAGCTACAGTGATTGTTTTGATATAGTTAAGGAAGCAAGTATTACTGAATATGAAAATAAAAGACAAGTTGCTTGTGTTAAATATGCAAGAGGACTCCTTAACCATGTACTTCTACCCCATCCTATCTGCCAGAGATCTTTTTTCTTCCTGCCCCTCACATCAAATACAGACATTGTCAAATGCACAATATGAAGCCCAGGGCTATGCAATCTTTTCTTTGCTGGCCTTTGCAAAACTGGTTTATAGTCTCTCATAGAAAACTGAAATCAGTCTACTGGGAAGAGAGAAATATCTGGGGTCAGAATACACTTATCCTCCCGAAGAAAGCATTTTGTACAGACTATGTGGGAAATACTTCAGAAGGGGGAGCTTGTATTTTCTTTTCCTCTCTTATTGCTATAGCCAAAGCTTAAATGTTTCATTATTCCATATGTTTCCAAGAGGTTGTGAAGGAAATATCTGAAAATGGAAAACTTATGACAGAAAAAATAATCTTAGAAAATTTGTGCTTCCAGTCAGAAGCAAAGTTTTTGCTCCTATAGTGCACCAAAATGTAATGAAAATAAGCTGTTTCATTCTTCTCATATAAATGGGGATTGTTCATGTACATGAAGTGAATCTAACAGAAAAATAATTCTATCCAGACTCTACAAATAACTATTAGAATCTACATTCACTATCAAGCTGTTAAAGACCATTTCATGTAGAGTTCTAAATGAAACAGAGTATGGATATCTTATTCTAATAATTCTTTTATTTGAGAAACATTCTTCATTTGTTTTACGTATAAGGAATCAGATCCTGCACTGTAAATAGATTTTAAAAAGGTAATAAAGGATTATTATGTGTTTCATAAGTGGGCAACTGACTGTTCTATCTATAGAATGCAAAGAGGTGATGAGCCCATCTTCTGTATTGCAACATCTATTGCACTCTCTTCTCCTGTTCTTGTAACACCTCATGCCTGCAGTATGCTCATTAATCATTCATATACAATTTATAAGTAGAAAAGAAAAAATATAAATTATTTTCTTATTAGTTTGCCATGTCCCCTTGCAAAAAATGAGATGTATCTAGGAAGTTGGAAAGAGAAAAATGAAAAACTTTCAGAATAAAGCTATTTCACTACTGATAATGAGGATGATGTACTCGCTCACTATTTTGGAGTGACTAATTAGAAAGCTATGTAGACTTCCATGGAAAACAACAGAGGAAGAGGCAGAACAGATTTATGCAGCTACAAACTGACAATAAGCTGAGAGTTGCCAAATTTAAGATCTCTGAGCAGTGGGGTTGATTTCTCATTAACTGTTTTACTGTATAATGAGGCTTTGGGAAGACCATATGATGCAACTTTAAGAATACACAAACCTGTAGAGCTTTATTTTCTCTTCTAGTCTCTCTCTCTTTTCTCTACCTGTAATACCATTGAGAACAAATTTCTGTTAATATTCTATTACATTTTAATGAAGAATAATAAACTGTTAAATCACACATCAGTTATTTTGCTGCATCCCTAATGCAATGAATTAGTAAACTCTTTGACAGTTCTGCTCTTACTATATGAGTAGAAAGTTGCCAAAACACAGCTGGTAAGTGGAAAAGGAGCAATTCATATACCAGAGTAAATCTACTAATGTGTGATTACTGTCTGGTTACTAAAACAAAACTAACAGTCCATTGGCTTAAGAATATACAAGCATAACCTATTAACAGACATAAAAACAAGGCACTATCATGAGATACTGCATCAGAGAGATATTTTGAGATTATTATAATTTTCCTGAATATGCCTATGTAGGTCAGTTGGGTTTTTTTAAATGTTTGTGTTTCTCAATAATAAAACAAAGGATAATCCAAACCAGAACATGAGATCCAGCCTCCTTCCTCCTGAACTTTTGGAAAGGATCTTGAATCTCATGATCTATCACTCTTATGAATGTTAAGAACCAAGTCTATTCCTAATTTGCCAAATTAGATCCTTAAAACTAAGCTCATAAGAAATTCACAATTGTTAGCTTTAATCTAAATCTTGACAAGAAGCCTGTAGCCTGCTTTTCAAAGCTCAATTCTCAGATCTAAGCCACCTACAAATTGATTTAAGAAGTGTCGAACACTGCAATCAGAAAATCAAAGGAGGTAAGCATGCTCTGTATTTCTGAAAACCACACCTCAGAGAAGCCCAGCAAAAGGGCTGGGGGCTTCCTTCCCCTCTACTCTGCCCTGGTGAGACCACATTTGGAATATTGTGTTCAATTCTGGGCCCTTCAGTTCAAGAAGGACAGGGAGTTGCTTGAAAGAGTTCAGCACAGGGCCACAAGGATGGTCGAGAGAGTGGAGCATCTCCCTTATGAGGAGCGACTGAGGGAGCTGGGTCTCTTTAGCTTTCAGAAAAGGAGACTGAGGGGTGACCTCATTAATGTTTATAAATTTGTAAAGGGTGAGTGTCAGGAGGAAGGAGCCAGGCTCTTCTCTCTGATGTCCAATGACAGGACAAGGGGCAATGGGTGCTAGCTGGAACATAGGAGGTTTCATGTGAACATGAGGAAAAACTTTTTTACTGTGAGGGTTACAGAGCACAGGAACAGACTGCCCAGAGAGGTTGTGGAGTCTCCTTCTCTGGAGACATTCAAAACCAACCTGGACGTGTTCCTGTGTGACCTAGTCTAGGTGATCCTGCTCTGGCAGGGGGGTTGGACTGGATGATCTTTCGAGGTCCCTTCCAACTCCTGAGATTCTGTGGTTCTGTGATTCTGTGAAAAGAACAGGGGTTTCCTACAGGGTGAAATCCACTATGGCTTAGTACCCAAAGCTAGGTGAAATAATCACTGGGGGTTCGCAGACATTAGAGATATTATAGTGCATTGTTATTGAACTATTTGGGTAAAACTCAACACATTTGCCAATACTGCTAATTAATCTGATTTCACTCAAACAAGTCAGCAGGTATGTGCTTGTTAACTAACAGAAGAACTCTTTTTTGATATTCTTTAAGGTTCTTAAAGGTCACAAATAATTTTTTTGAGTGCTATTCAGTGGAAAATTGCTGCTAGTTGAAGAGTCAGTCAGAGCTAATTATATTAAAACTGGACTTACATTTAATGACAATGAGCTACCTAAAAAAATACCTTTTGACATAGTATGAAAGTATGGTTATATATGTAAATATTTAACATTTAAACCTCAAGGTCTTCATTACAGCAGCTAGTCCAGTCTTAGACAAAAGAGGGCAGTGTCGAACTTCTCAGTGTCAGCCAAAGGTACACAAACTGCTGCTCCTCAAGAGTGACAGGCTTCCTGCATTCACATGCTTGAAATGAGGGTAGGTCTTCAGGAAACAGAGTCTACTTTTCCATCAGTATGCTAGCTCTATTTGTGAGAAACAAAATGCATAAGCCTAAATAACCTAAAATATCTCAACTTGACAGTGCACAGTAGAGTAATCTTTCCATGCAGGAGTGGTCAAGTGCTGTGAAAGTTATTCAACCTTGCCAAGAGGAAGAGACTTCTTGTAACTTCTTCAGCTGAGCATCTGCACAAATGCTAGTCCAGATCTACATCCAATCACATCTCAAAGAAAGGAGGTCTATAGGGTGTTTCAGGTGGGATCTAAATGTCAACTGGCCTGCCTAATCTGTCAAGATTTCACAGAATCACAGCATATTAGGAGTTGGAAAGGACCTAGAAGGATCATCTAGTCCAACCCCCCTGTCAGAGCAGGATCACCTAGACTAGGTTGCACAGGAACACATCCAGATGGGTTTTGAATGTAGCCAGAGAGGGAGACTTCACAACATCTCTGTGCAGCTTGTTCCAGTGATCTGTAACCCTTACAATAAAAAAGCTTTTCCTCCTGTTCAGATTGAACCTCCTATGCTCCAGCTTGCACCTTGTCCTGTCATTGACTATCAGATTTGACTCTCTTCAAGGAATCTTTCTTTAACTCTCTTTGCATGACTTTTGGTCAGTAGATTTTCTGGAATTCTCTTATATATATATGCAATATAAGTATGAACTAAAAATAATAGTAATTTACATGTATTTTTTGCTATCAGAGAATCTGGCAAGTTAAAATAAATAAATATAAACTGTTGAAGAAGTGCAGAAACAGACTCAAAATTTTGGTCATCTTTTGTTTCACAACATTTTCATAAGGCGATAAACCAGTCATTAAAACCTATGTGGTTAGCAGAAATACAGAATCATTACAGACATGTTTTTTGCACCACAGCTTCTCCATAGAGCTAAAGTCAGCTAAGACAGTCTGTTTCTATGTACTTCTATTTCTGTCACAGGTTTGTGAAGATACAGCTCAGGAAGTAAGAGAAAACAGAGTGCCTTCTCCCACAAAGTGGAGTAAGTGTTAGAAAGTGCAATAAAGCTGGTAAACAAATAGCAGCATGATGTGATGAGTAGGAAGAGCATGAAAGCCTTGAAGAGTTGTGATTCAGACCTGGAATCACTTTGCAGCCTAAGTGACATAAATATTTGGTTGGTCCATTGTATAGTGTCACTGTCATTGTGGCAATATTTTAGCTTTTTCAATTTCTTTCAGTTTCTTAAAATATTAACTCTTTTCTCTGTCTCCCCTTCCTCATTACTGAGTACATTCAAAATCAGATGCTGTCCCAGTGATGAGGATGGCTCTGGATCTGCAGTTCAACTTCCACCGAGGTCACTGGTCAGCACTTTGCAATCTGCCCTGAAAGGGTACCTGCACATGTGCTCTCCAACAGGCATACAGCTTGGACTTGGAACTCTTCAGTCTTTTCTATGCTTTATACAGTTAGTGAGTTGTTGCTAGGATGTATTGTATGCCCTTTGCAAGCTACTTGTGAGTTGTTCAGCACTGGCTATTGACAGATACTCATCCCTGCTCCCTCCTTGGAAGTGTTCAAGGCCAGGTTGGACCAGGCTTTCAGCAACCTGGTCTAGTTAGAGGTGTGCCCCCACCACGGCAGGGGCATTGGAACCAGATGATCTTTAAGGTCCCTTCCAACCCAAACCATTCTGTGATTCTATGATATAATGTACAGAAAAGTCTATAACAACCTTGAGAGGACTGTCTTGCATCACCTTCGCTTTGCAAACTGTGGCACCAATAGCCAACACAGGCATAAAATGCCCTATGCATCTTTAGTCATCGTTACAGGTGTAAAGGCTGGTTCACAACTGAGTCCACTGAAAACATACTGGATCCCTGACTGGACATGACTAGGTCATGCGTCACATGTACATTACACTGTGTTGATATACTTGCCCCCATATTGGGATTTATCTTCTTTTTTAATTTTATGTATGTAGTTGCAAGGGCTCTTGAACACTAAATAAATCTTAATCTTGTGCCTAAGTGAAGAAGTGCAAAAAGAGATTATACATTATATTTTCTAGTTTTCCGATCTGCTTACCGGATTCTTATTTTCTAATACATACAAGTAGCAAGAGTCTATTGGGTCAACTAGCTTATAATTAATTATTGATTAGATATTACAACCGTATGCTGTGATTCATTTAGAAACCAAAGTGCTTCCTTGGTACTTATGTTAGCATTTATTAAATATGCATTATTAATCTGAATTATGTTGTGTTCAAATGTAAGCCCTTAGAGCAAAGATAATGATCACAGCATTAGTATTTGTAAAACAGAATTGATTTTCCAACTTCACCAAATTAGCTGAGATATGGGATAGGCTGCAGGTATTGAAGAAGGAATGCTACTAGAGGAGGTAGGCATGCTTAGGTTTTCAGATGTACCTCAATGAAATAAATAAATAACAAACCCAAACTTAATTTATTCCCCTGAATAGTGTGGGCATAAGCAAGATCTAGAGGTCTTTACAAAGAAAAATAATTAGGAAACCTTATTCATACATCATAGGTCACACTTAATTTTTATTCCAGAAGGAATCTTTGCAACATTAAAAAAAAAAAGTAATTAACTTCAGTTTTCCATATGCAGCTATTCCACAGAAAGCTAATAAAACTTCAGTAAAGTAAATGGTTGGACATTTCACTACATATTTTGAAAGAAATTATTTTTTTTCCTTATGATTAAATGTAGTTATATGGGAAAGAATAAAGATTGCTTAATTAAATGAGATACATGACAAATAGTATTTATGATATTTGTTTAGGATTTCTTAAACTTTGTATTTTAAGGAGATCTTGAAATCTCACCATGAAATTAACTTAACAACAATCCTGTCTACATAAACTTCCACATACAGCATCCAAGCTGCATACTGTGATGCTTGAATATGGAGTATTTCAAAGAATAAGGTTAAGTCAAATGTCACCTCTCAGTAGAAACATGGAACAGAATGCAATTTTGATAAGAACAACATTGGGCATCTTTGTGTAAATTATCTGTCATGGCCTTTTTTTATATAGCACATCAGACAAGGGTTGATTTTGGCATTACCAGTGTTGAACTAAAAAAAAAAGAAAAAATAAAAAAGCAAGGAAAAAAGGAATCCAAAACTGATCCAGTAGTTTGAAGGATCAGATAGGTATTACATTTCATACATTACAGGGATAATTTAATTAATTTGATAGCACATTTTTCTAATGTCCATTTTACTGTTTGCATATAGCCAAAATGTTCTATTATTTGCATTGAGAATTTTCACATTTATATTCATATTGTTTTTACACAACGAGAAGAATGAAAAAAGAAATGTACTCACATGGTTATAAACGTCACAAAAATTTGTAGCGTAGTGAATGGGAGATACAGAATTTGAGAATTCTCTTCTGTCTGCCTTTTTCTTTGTAATACTTCAAAAATATGATTAAAAGCAGGGAAGAAAGTGGAAGCAAATTTGTTATTTTGTAATTATGCAGTGTGAAGTTTTTGTGACAAGACTCTGCAACACTTGGAAGAGATGGGGAGTTCAAGAAAAGGCTTTTGCCTCATGATTTAAAACTCCAGCGTAGTTAAAATCAGTTAAAGAATATTTCACTCTCTTTTTTTTTTATTGTGGTATTTTTTGCCACAGACAAGAGGCTACTGTTTCATTTATAATATAGCTACTAAACCTGAAATATAAAGTGAATATTGTGACAGAAAACAGATACTTGGAGTTAAGTATGTTCATTATACTTACTTACCACTTTGCATGAATAAAATATCGAGGCAAAACTAAACAAAAATAGACAATCATCGATTTGGGGTATACTTGTTTTTAGAATTTAAATAAGAACAAGAACATAATACTGTTTTGATGTTTGCTTGCACTAAGGGAAAAATGAATATTAAACTGAGTGCAGCAGGTTTAAGACAAGTTTGTATGCACACATGCACACACACAGATTGCAAATAAAAAGCAGAGCAGGGACTAAGAAAACATCTTTTTCTATTATGGATAACACTGTTTTTATAGTCATTGCTCATTTTATATCTACCTTGTGTTTTTGTTTGGTTCTCCCTTTGCTATGATTACTTCTAAGCCCAGGTATCTTTACTTTCTATTTCTCCTCAAAAAGTTGATAAGAATTAATTTACAATCCCACTAGTCAGAACAAATGAAGATAAATGTTAGAAAAAAATAGAGCCTGATGCAGTGTATGCTCAAAAAAAATTAAATACATTTTGATCTTTAAAGTGCAAGTTAGTTTATAAGAATGTGTTTTCCCCCCTTTGTACCCGTAAGTATTGACAGGTATTAAATTAGATAATAAAGAGCTCACCTTTTGTTCTGCAAATACAATACAATATGATTTTCAGTGAACAAGGAACTGAATAAAGTGCCTGTAATATAAAAAAAGACATTTTATCTAGTAGGCTGCACACTGTTGGTTCACATCTTTGAAATTAAGCCAGATTATTTTGCAGGTGAAAACACCTTTCACATAGCTATAATTATTTAATCATATATTATAGATACATCGTTTCGGATTAAAGGTAATACAATAGTATTCAGCAAATGATTAAACTTAATCTCCCTTATTATTGTTCAAGTGACAACCATATTTTATTTAAATAAAGTTACTATAATTTTCATTTTAATAAATTAGTGCTTGAATTTCTATCTTATATTTTTAATATACCTGCAGTTTACCATGTTTCAAGAAAGAAAACTTACACATTTGTTTTCACAGGTTCAGTGCATGTGAAATAAACATATTTTAAGAGTACATGCACCATGAAAAGCAAAATTAACTTTTATTATTAAAAAAGTTTGTAAGCTTTCTTACCCCTACCCCAACAACAAAAAAGCATAATAATACTCTAAGTAGATTTCATATAGGTGTATGTGTGGCTTGGAAATATTTGTAGACTGTATCAACAGTTTACCCCAAGAGGTTCCCATCTGTATACAACGTCATACCATTATACATCCAGTATAAATAGGCACACAAATGTTCTGTCTTCTTGCTCTGTTTTCTTTCTGTTAAGACGTTAATTCAGCAGCCTTAGGTTACCACTTTAGCAACAAACTGATCATAGGATTGCAGCAAAAGGAAAAATGGAGAAGGGAGGAAATGCTGAGTGGCCACAGAAGCGGATGGGAAAAGAGAAAGAACCTGCTATGAAATTACTGCTCAATCAATTGGTGAGATATCCTTAGATACCCAGTGACCATTTGCAAGACTGTTGGGAGCAAGTATGCTGGAAGCTGTGCCTTAGCTAGGGTACAAATTCACAACATTATTGAGGTTAATAGAACATGCAGGAATTTATTCCCTGGTCTTTGTTAAAGGTTGGATGAAAGACAGAATTTCCATTCTCTAGGAAATCTAAAAATCTATTTTTCATGCAGATTGATAAATAAAACCAATAGTTTATATTTCCTGTGAAATGAAAAACCTTCCAGAATCTAGCTACTGAAGGAAGAAAAGAGGACTAAAAAGAAAAAAAGAAAAGAAAAAATAAATAAAGAAAAAGGAAACAAAGAGAGGGAAGGGTTGTTGCTAGGTAGGACAGCCAGATATATCGCATGCTGGAAGGTGGCTGTACCCAACTAATTTAGGGAAAGGCAACCTTCCCTGTGTTTATACAGTCCGCAAGAGATGTGCATACTCTCTTTTTTAGTAGGAACAATAATGAGACCTAGGTATTGCCCTGTTTGAGGCTTCCTCTGAGGCATTTTGTTCACATCTTAGTGCAGACTGACTCAAGTCCCATGGGTTTGCATACCAACTAAACACCACCTTCCTCTGTCTCCCCTCTCCCTCCTCCTTTTTCCTTTCCTTTCCATCATCTCCTCCACATGCATTCCTCCTTAGAGCTGTTGTGATTAGAGGTGCAGCCTAGCCCACAGAGTTTAATTTAATTTAGTTTTGATAAATGACTAAAATGTTATGGGTTTTTTCAATGCTTTGCTTTAAAAAATTAGGGAAAACAAATACTGATTCCTAATTTGATTCTGCTGTAAGATCTACAGTTTCCTGTGGTCACTTGTTAACTAAGGTTCTACCTATCTATTAAGTATACATTTGAAAATAATGAGGGAATGCTTTGTGGTATAGTTTTCATTGCTGTCACACATCATGCGTATTTAAATCTAATTCCAAAGTAAGTGAATGAGCGCCTTACTTAGGCATTGAATCAGTGCTAGCCCATGTGCAGGCTTCACAACCTCCACATGGTGAAACTAGAGAAAAGCAAGGGCTTAAGTTCCACTCAGTATATCCTTGAATTAAGTCTTTTTGGAATCCAAGTTTGATTTCCAGATCAGCCAGACTGTTTGTAATCTCAGTATGACCCACTTACTTCAAAATGCATTTGCACAATACCTAGGTCCCATAATCAGTGAATTTACTACAGAAACTTATTAACAGGCATATATTTAGGACAGGGAAAAATTCTACCAAAAATAAAAAGAGTCTATATAGAAATTGTGCCTTGAAACACACAAACAAGTAACTTGAAAACTGACTTTAAGAAGATTTCCCAGAATTAGTTCCCAGTATAGAAAAGTTCATTCCTCTGGGGTAAGTTTAGCACTTTAAACATGTTTTACTTAGTGTGTGAAAATAAAAAAATGCACATACCTCAAGAGTAAACACTCCTGGAAACAACATTAATACTTAAAAAAGAGGTAAGAAAGGAGGCGGTGCAACTAATAAAGGTAGTTCTTGCTGTGTTTAAATTTGTTTTTCTTGTGTTAGAACAATAAAAGATGTACTCAATTATCTTGGTCTACAGTTGTATAGTATGTTTTCAGCTCGATCTGGAGAATATGTGGGAATTCAGGATGTACATTCATGTATTGTGAAACATCAATAAAAAGTAAATTAATGTATATATTGTGCTAGATATAATTGTCATAATTGCTTACAGTATACATCTGAATACCAAGCAAGCGGTGCTTAGAAAAGTGAACTGAAGATTTGCATTGAACACTATCTGGAAATTATTTTAATCTGCAACAAAGAGCTCAATAAATACTGATTTTTTAAAAATCTAAAAATACTGAAGCAAGGTGGTAAGTTCTCTGTCTTTAGAGCTCCTTAAAAACCATTAGACAAGCATCTTTTTGGGGAACTCGTATGTTTTGTGAGACTCCTTCCATTCCCATTTATTTGTGTTAATACTTACACTTGTGTGTACGATATATACATATATATTGTAATGCTCCTCAGCCAACAACTGTGTGATAAGTGTAAGTGATTAAACTTTGGTTTTCCATTACAAGAACATTTAATTTGAAGTCTTCTAGAAGCTTTAACACAGCTCTTTTGATACACTTTTACGTAAAACCTTCACAAAGTCTTCAAGAAATGACTTTAACAGATAAACGGAATTGAAAATGTGTCTTGTTCATCTGTCTTGTTAAGCTAGTATGAGCTACTTAGTCTTGCCTCTCCCAGAAGCTAATTTTCACTTCTAAATCCAGGAGAAGAAATCTGATATACATTAACATTTTTCTGAATGTAAACATCAAAGCAAAAAGCTTGACAAATATAGACAGGCAAATTCATCCAAAAAAAGGTGCAGAACAGTGTCAGTACATGCTAGAAAACATGATCTCCCAGGAGATCCAACATCTCCTTCCTCCTAGCTGAGCTAACCCTGTAAATGGAGGATGTGTGAGGGATCAGAGCAGCTTTGTGGACCAGCTGGTAAGATTTGCTACTAGTCAGGTAAAATTGATGAAAGAGAATAAAAAGTCTTAGTTAACTTTTCTGTATACTTAATTTTTAAGACAAGCTATTATGAGGTGCACAACAACCCAACCAATACCTCAAATTTTACTAACTCATTCTACAAAATGAGCTTATGAAGTGGTTCTTCATGGTTTACCAGAGCCCATTTTGGAAAGGTCTAGAAATCCTCAGTCAAAATTCATTCTATGTCTCAACCTTTGAGAAGAAATGGCAAAAATCTCTACATCCAGTGAGGGAATTGCTCATCATCCATGTACAATACATGGGTCACTGAGTGGCTTATCAATCTGAGAAAGAAATCCATTTGCAGGCTGCAAATTACTAAGCTGAAACTTACATGCTAGTAGCTTTTAATGCACTTTGTTTCAGGAAAGCTCACAAAAAAATCCAGGATGATGCATCTTCTTTTACTGCAAAATATGTGTTACAATCTAGAATATTGATGAAAAGTGAAAATCAATTTCTTTTGTCATACCTTTGTGCAGAGACCATTTGGAAGGTGATAAGCTGCAGTTCCAATCACTCCTACATTCTCCAGCACCTATGTAAAAAACAATAGCAGATAAAAATTGTCAAAGGTGGGGGAAAAAATCAAACCAGAAATTTAAAGATACTTTCAGTGCCACTATAAACATCTCCTGTGAGAAATCTGGCATTTTATTTGATACCAGATCCACTTTAAATGAAGGTATAGGCTTCAGTAAGAGCTGGAAAAAAAATCCAAATTGCAATTGTCAGGGTCTTTCCTGCTTTGTGATATTTGATATCAGCAGGTATTAAACAGATATCACATTTTGAGGGCATTTTTACAATATGCAGATAATAATAGATTACAGAGTGCTCACTGAATAGTGCAACATTGCCATATAATTGCATGTTGTGGTAAACATACATTTTATGACAGAACATTTCTTAGAGAGTACTGGAAATTTAATCCGAAAGAATTCACAAAAATATGTACAGAAGTGTATTGTGGCTAAATAGACATAAAGGAGCCTGATATCAATGGATGAATAAATGGTTAACTCTAATCTAGGATTATACATTTTAAGATACACCTCATTTTGTGAAAATACATTCTCATCTTCTATCTGTTAATTGGGTGAAATTCAACAAATGGTCTGTACTCCTTAGATTTATTTTTGGTTGTTTGATTCCTTTCAGAAAATACGAAGTGTTTCATTCCTGTTTTCAAGATGGAACATTTCAACTTTAAAATAGAAAGTTGCAAAATTTCCCCAAATATTAGAGATGGTTGAAACATACACATGTATCATCTGCCTTTAATAATTTTCCAGCTATACACAGGAAGACATCAAAAGTAAAATAATCTCAACAAATTCCCCCTCTTTATTTTTATCTATTTTTCAACCCACAATCTAAAGCTGTCTTTCTTGTCTTCTTTAAAGTTCTACTCATGTACATGCAAAAAAAAATAGTGTTTAATTTAGACACTTTTACATATAAATACCACAGTATTTCACAGTTGCAGCTGCACTTACTTGGTGTCCTTCTCCTCAATAATACGTATAAATCGTATCACAGAATCACAGAATATTAGGAGTTGGAAGGGACCTCGAAAGATCATCCAGTCCAACCCCCCTGCCAGAGCAGGATCACCTAAACTGGGTCACACAGGAACACATCCAGGCCTGCGACCAGGTGACCAGACCTTTTTGAGTTTGGGGCTGAAGTACCTCAGTATTTCCATAATAAAGAGTTGGGAAAAACACAAGAAAGCTCACTAAGATTCACAGAATCACAGAATCACA
>NW_010178289.1:0-9560 GCF_000695765.1 Mesitornis unicolor | reverse complement strand
GGTGTTCCATCACCTTCCCAGGGATGGAGTGATTTTGACATTTCATATAAAAAATTAATATATAAGTATTATTACAGTAACATTTCAAGTTATGTAATTATATTATTCGTTAACTGTATCTAACCAATCTGCTGCACAACTCTCACTGGAATTACAGTTGTTGCCCTTAGCTGCCCGTCTTCTCTGGAGCTGATCTTGGACCTGCATTTCAGGTGTATTGGCTGAACGTACTGGTGATCCATGGCTGCAAGGTCCGTAGTCAGATTTACTAGTCCACAGGACAATTGTGTGTGCCTGATCAGTCTGATAAAAAATCAAAACATGCCAGCAGTTTTGTCTTCACTATCTCAAGAAGTGTTTATAAAAAGCTTTTATAAATTCTGCCACACAGGTGACAAGTTGCTTACAGCACATAAAATATCATGCTTGGTGAATCCTGAATTATTTTCCTTTCCTAATAAAATATTTTTTAGTAGAAATATGAAAGACCTACTATGTATTTTTTATATATAGGAGTATTTTCAGCTTTCATGAGCATTTGATCTATAAGATTTAAAGCATGGGAGACAGAAGGCACTGAGAACTGTTGTTTTGACCTGTGAAACTTTGATACTGAATCTATCTTAGAACTTGCTTAACATTTTTGTCTTCAAGATTATGTTTGTAAGTGCTTTGCTTGCTGTTTTGGCAACACCTGACACATTTCACAAGATGTTGTATCTCATGGTTTTCTCTGATATAACAGGAACAGAAAGAATCAAAAAGAAGATTCTCACTATTAATGGATCAAATAGATTATGATCCCTTCAGGGATAGTTCTTTAATGTCCAAATATTTGTTTGTTACCATCTTGCATTGGACATTCATTTTATGTGCTGAACTATTTGTGCTGTATTTTCATGTAAATTAACACAACTAAAATGATATGCCACAGGATATTGGAAAAAATACCCTACGTAAAAGAAATGTTGACATCTGCCTTTGTTGGCAACATCTGTCCATTTCAGAATCCAGGATGACTGCCAGAATTTCTTTGGACTTCATTTGTTGACATTGATACTAGGCACAAGAAGAAGAAACCTAGCAATGCATAGAATTAGATGCTAAATAGACCAGAAAGTTTCCATAATTCATAATTTTAAAAACACTCTGAATGTTTAAATGCACACCTGTAAGGCAAAGCATTAGTCAGAAGGACCTCAGAAAGCTCAGAACTGTAAAATGAAACACATCACCCAATAAAAATATGCATAAATTTCAGAATAGAAACATGCTTTAACACTTAGAGATGAAATTCAACTGCATAGACTTCATTGGAATATGAAATAGAACTTCAAAACTTAAGTTTGTAAACTGTTGACAATTTTACAGATCAAGGTAGAAAATCTACACAACAGAAGTTATCATGAGATTAAACCAGAAAGGAAATTATATTGTAGAACAGGTTGATATTCCTTTGGCAGTTATTACATGTTCTGGCTATGAATACCTACTCTGAATCTGATTCCTTTAAATATTTTGGATTTGAAGAGCCAAATCTTTCGGTAAGTAAATCTTTTCTGGTGCTACATCAAAGTTGTACTCCATTGCCTCACAAAGTGCTTTGGCAGACTGAAAGATTTAAGCCTGGAGAAGAGAAGGCTCTGAGGGATCTTATTGCAGTCTTCCAGTTCCTGAAGGGGTTCTACAGGAAACCCGGGGAGGGACTTATTACCAGTGCAGGTAATGATAGAATGAGGGTAGTGATTTTAAACTGGAAAAAGGTAGATTTAGACTAGATATTAGGAAGAAATTCTTTACTGTGAGGGTGGTGAGACACAGGAACAGGTTGCCCAGGGAAGTGGCAGGTGCCCCCTCTGTGGACGTGTTCAAAGCCAGGTTGGACAGGGCTACGTCCTAAACCATTCTAGAATTCTATGATAAAATAAAATTAAGCACCTTTGAACTAACAGTACCTTTTGTATATACCTTAATTCAATTTCAATAACGCTAACACATGCCACCATAAAATAATTTGAAAATGGCTACGAGGACAAATTAATCTTTTATTAGATGTACTTAAGTCGTTGCTCCAATAGAAATTTCTCTTCTCAAATCCTGCCAGACTTTGTATACAAGGTATTGTAAATATTTCAATTTGTTTATATAATCTGATATACTATAAGGAAAAATAGGCATAATGTATACAGAACCATTTGTCTACAGAGGAAGATACATATTTTAAATAGAATCATAGACTCATAGAATACCAGGTTGTAAGGGACCACAACGATGATGTAGTCCAACCTCAAAAAAAAAAAAAAAAAGCTTTCTCTGAAATCTGGAGATTCTGCAACATATGAGGGCAATCTGCTCTAATGTTTATTAGCCTCATAGTAAAAAGTTTTTTCCTTATATGCAGACTGAACATATCTTGAACCTGTTGACTCTTACAGTCCCATCCTACACCACTGTGAGTTGCCCATATCCATCTCTTTAACGACCCCTCATAGGTGCTGGGGAGCTGTTAGATGCTCCCAAAGCCTTTTCTTTTCCAGGCTGACTCAGCCCTGCTCCCCCAGCCTGTTCTGATGGGGCAAGAGCTCCAGCCCCAGTGGTTTAGTGGTTCTCCTCTGAGATGCCTTCAGTTTGCCTGTGTCTTTCCTGTGCTGGAGCCCAAAACTTGATGTAGTATCTAGATGTGGTGTGATGAGTGCCTTGTATCTGAGGATAATCCCTTCCTTTGATCTATAGTCTGCCACTGTTCACACACTCCAGGAGTTGTTGGGCACCTTCATTACCAGCATACACTACGGTCTCATGTTCATCTTGCTTCCGACCACCACCACAGGACTTTTCTCACAGAGCTGTCCCCAGTCACTCTGCACCACAACTTCCCAGTGCAGAGGTTCTGCTCTCCCAGGTTCTGCTCTCACTTTGTTTTTACTGTATTTGTCTTTAAAATGATTGAATAAAACCGTTTTTCTCCTCCCTTCCCCTTGTTTTTAGGAAAAACAATGGTCTTGGATAAATGTCCTCTTTTCTAGAAGAAATTATGAGACCACAGATGACAAAGTAAAATATAGCCATGTCATGTAAGACTCTTGTCCTTCTCAGTTCTTTGATACCATGTCCACGATTTCTACCTGCAGTAAGTAATTACAAATAGTTTAAAAGATAACCATAGAAAATAATGATCCATGACCTAACAAGATCTCATATCACTTGAGAAAACTTTCTTCCAAAACAATGATGTATAATTCTTTTGTTTAATATAATATCTATTTTAATGGGCACTTAACTATTCATTTGGAAGACACCTTAACTGTAACTACATAGTTAGTCTCCATTAATTCCCTGGGAAATCTATATGTTTAAAGCTCCATAGAATTGTACCTAAATGTGGGTTGCAATTATAATTCCTGTATAATATACTTTGTTACCCACACTACTGAAAAGCTGTTTATGGTGGATATTTGCCACTAATTTGTGAGAAAATCTAACTTCAAGAAAGCTCAGTAAACTATTTCTCTCACCTTCATCTCCTCTTGTCCTTACTATATTGATTTCAGAGCTGACAACTATATGGACTTGAAGAAAACTAGACATCATGGTGGTGGGAGGAAACACTTACATGCTTCATCAATTTGTAAAAGCTCATTTCAGTTTTAGATGTTTTTCAATCTATATTGTAATAGGACACCAAGTATAATGTCAGAACCAAATGGGGCAAATCATACAACACATTCCTTATTAAGTGCAGATTAGAATCATAGTATCACAGAATTGCTTAGGTTGGAAAAGACCTTTAAGATCACTGAGTCCAACTGTTAACCTAGCATGACCAAGTCCACCACTAAACCATGTCCCTAAGTGCCTCATTTACACATCTTTTAAATATGTCCAGGGATGGTGACTCCACCACCTCCCTGGACAGCGTGTTCTGATGCCTGATAGCCCTTTCAGTGAAGAAATTGTTCCTAATATCCAGTCTAAACCTCTCCTGGTGCAACTTGAGGTCATTTCCTCTCATCCTATTACTTGTTACTTGGGTGAAGAGACCAACACTCACTTTGCTACAACCTCCTTTCAGGTAGTTTCAGAGAGTAATACAGTCTCGCCTCAGCCTCCTTTTCTTCAGACTAAACATCACCACCTCTCTCAGTTGCTTCTCAAAAGCTTTGTTCTCTAGACCTCTCAGCAGCTTCATTGCCCTTCTCTGAACATGTTCAAACAACTCAGTGTCATTCTTGCAGTCAGGGGCCTGAAACTGAAGACAGTTCAAGTCTGAGAAATGTGGCCTCATCAGTGCCAAATACAGGGGGACAATCAGTTGCTTAGTCATGCTGGCCACACTATTTCTGATACAAGTCAGGTTGCTATTGGCCTTGTTGGCCACATGGACACACTGCTGTCCTATATTCAGCTGGCTGTCAACCAATACACACACCCTCCCCACCACTCCTTGGTTGTTTTCTGCCAGGCAGCTTTCCAGCCCCTCTTCCCCAAGCCTGTAGAATTGCATAGGTTTGTAGTGACCCAAATGCAGGATGAGGCACTTGGCCATATTAAAGCTTATACAACTGGCTTCAGCCCATTGATCCAGCCTATCCAGGTCCCTCTGTGGGGCTTTCCTTCCCTCAAAGCAAATCAACACTTCTGTCCGACTTGTTGTTATATGCAAACTTACTGAGGGTGCACTCTGGTGCTTCTCATCCAGATCATTGATAAAGTTATTAAACAGAAGTAGCTCCAGTACCGAAACCTGGGAAACACCACCTGTTACCAGCCACTAACTGGATTTAACCCCATTTACAACATCTTTTTGGGCCCACCCATCCAGCCAGTTTTTTAGCTGTCCAAGCCATGAACAGCCAGTTTCTCCAGGAAAATGCTGTTGGAAACTAGGTCAAAGGATTTTCTAAACTAGCCAACATCGACAGTCTTTTCCTCACCCACTAAGCAGATCATCTTGTCATAGAAGGAGATCAGGTTAGTCAAGCAGGACCTGCCTTTCATGAACTCATGCTGACTGGGCCTGATCCCCTGGTTGTCCTGGACGTGCCGCATGATGTCACTCAAGATGTTCTGACCCATAACCTTCCCTGGCACAGTGGTCAAATTGACAGGCCTGTAGTTCCCTGGATACTCGTTCTGGCCCTTCTTGTAGATGAGCATCACATTTGCAAACTGCCAGTTGACTGGGACCTCCTTGATTTGCCAGGACTGCTGATAAATGTTTGAAAGTGACTGTACATAAGTACAAAACTATTTGCATCTAATCTAACACATTTAGGCAATTTTAAGTACAAAGGAAAATATATCTCTGGGAAGGGAAGGGGACAGTGTTGAATTATTTCACTCCAGAGATACTTTGGATGGAAGAATTGCTGCTACTTCACTGAATAATAACTGTAAACATTAGCCCTCTGATTTTAAAAAGAATTCTTGGCATTGCCTCACTCTCAGGTTGTGCATATCCCCTTTCCATGACTAGAAACATAAAGAAAGACAAGAGGATGGAGGATAACCCTGTCCTCTTTTATACCATGTTAGTAGAACATGTCTTCACTGTGGTAGATTTAAGAAGTAGAACCTGCAGTCACAGATCTAACAACAGGGAAAAGTTTGTTAATGCATCAAAGTCTGGAATTTTTAAAGAAACAAAGAAGCTTAAAAATGTTTTAAAATTAATTGATAAATATATTTCAACTTTCAGCTTCCCACTACAATAATGCAAAGCTTTTATTGTTGGAAGTATGGCAACCATAATTGAAGTGTCTAGCTTCTTCAGACACTAAAGCTTTATATTGTTTTCTCTATGAAATTTATCTCACAGGTCTAACAAAATCTTTCAGCGTTACTTGCTAGAAAACATTCTTGTGGAACTGAGAGGATAGAAGAAAACATGTGGAATAATCCCTGTATTCAGAGTTCTTTGTCAAACCATTTTTAACTGGGACATTTCAAATTTCTTTGTAGTCCAGCCAAATTAATATGTATAAATAGATTGGACTGCTCATATTTAAATTTAGAACAATTAATATGAAGGTGATACAATTTTTATTTTCCTAGCTATAAGTGCTAAAAATGAATATATTCTTCAATTTTAGAATATAAGAAGTAATAGGAAATAAACCAGCTTTTTCTTATTAAAATTAAAGGGTTCATTGTATTTCATTTCAGAGGCAGGATGTTATTTTGGTTAGGATAGTTCCTGTAATGACTGTTTTTAAAATACCAGTTTCATTTGATGTGAAGTGGAACTCTGTGTTTTACTTGCTAATAAAGTGTAACTTTTCATACCAGTTTATTTGAGATTAAGTAGATATTACATTATATGCTTGTTAAACTGGATTTCACACAGATAGGATCCACTGATTCCAAACTTCTAATAATAGCTTTTCAGATTACTCAAAAGTAACACTGAACACCAAGGTCAATTGTATTTTGTTTTTATGGCACTTAAGAGAGATCAATTTTTATTGAAAAATCTGGTCTATATCCATCTCTGACAGATTATTAAGGCTGTGCTAGAAAAAACAGTGTTAGGCCTACAATACATAGTTAAAAGAAATTATGTGTAAGTAAATGTGCTAAAATGAAGTTTTACTGGATTTTATTATATCTGTATAATCCACCTTATATTCCAATCACTTTAATTCCCTTAACATAAATGCAATATTGAAAACATTCATTACATTATCAACTGACCAGCAGGGAAGTTACAATGGAGTGATTTTATAATTGCTTTAATTGATCCTTTTAAAATAATATTGTGGGTATCGTAATTTATACATAGTAGTGAGTTTTAGTACCACAATCTGATACGGAATTACTCATGATTATTAACAGAAAGATATTGAATTATTGCCTTTTTTTTTAATTCAGTAACATCTCTCATTTGTAGCAATGTAATCAATATAGGACATTAACTTCTCTGCCCCATTTTAATGATTCTTTTTTTCTACCATGCTGCCTCTTTCCTAAAGCAGACAAATATGTTAATAAAGCTTTCACTCCTCCCTCCAAAAGTAGTTCTTGCTGTTCTATTGTATATTCTTCACTACAAAAAGTTAATTACCAACTTTTTATTGGAGAGAACAAGCGGGAAAATGTATAGTCATTATACAGGTAGCAAATCTATCTAGAAAAAAAACCCTATTAATATATACATGAGCAAGAATTCTCACAAATGCCCCAGATGCAGATGTCTGTCCTTTGTAGTGAACTAAACACCCCTCTACATTCCACCAAATTCTCAAGTTCTAGTTTTTGTGTCCCCAATCAGATTTCAGTCCTGTCCATCACTGGGACCCTATCAGGCAGCTGTGGGGCTCTGACCTGTCTCTGGTCAGCATCCCCAGCCTGGCCCTGTTCTCCCACTAGGTACTGCATGGTAGGTCCCAGTCAATTAAGGCACAGTGGATGTGTCCCCTCTGACTATTTCAGGTTAGTGCTTCTGATATTTTGTCAACCATCAAGCTACATTTCCATAACAGTGTTTTCTGACAGCACTTTCTTATTCTATTGGAGTAGTCTCATGCTTATGTTGTGGGATTGTGTAATCTGTCTCAGGATTGGTCCTACAGCCACACTGCTAACAGTCAGTAGTAGAGGAAATCCTACTTGGTTGTTCCACAACCTCTTTGTTTTACTAAGGAGGCAACTCAATTACAAGGGAGTTACAAGCTCAAGTTACAAAAATAAAAATAATATAAAAGTAATTCCTGAAAGATTCAGCATCTGTCTTGAATTACAGTAGGATTTCAGAAATAATAACAAAATATCTGTGGCAACCAAGGTACATTCCTTGCATTCAGTAGAGCTTTTATATAGATTAGCAGAAGATACTTAAGAGTAAAGTTAACAAGTCTCATTAGTACAGAAAAAATTATTCACAGAAACAAGCTCTGAGGTCCCAGAGGAAGTCAGGATACAGGAGGAGTTAGCCTTGGTTGATGAAGATGGTTTAAGGATCGATTAAGCAATCTAGACATCCATAAGTCATAGTATAGAATCATTGAATGTACTTGGTTGGAAGGGATCTTTAAAGATCATCTAGTTCAAACCCACTGCCGTAAACAGGGACAATCCATGGGCCCTGATGGGATACACCCACGGGTGCTGAGGGAGATGGTGGAAGTCATTGCTAGGCCACTCTCCATCATCTTTGGTAAGTTATGGGCAACAGAAGAGGTGCCTGAGGACTGTAGAAAAGAAAATATCACTCCAGTCTTCAAAAAGGGCAAGGAGGAGCTGGGTAACTGCAGACCAGTCAGCCTCACCTCCATCCATGGAAACGTGCTGGTACAACTTATCCTTGGTGCTGTGTCTTGGTATATCAAGGATAAGAGAGTCATTAGGAGCAGTCAGCATGGTGTTACCAAGGGGAAGTCATGTTTGTCCAACCTGATAGCCTTTTATGAGGACATAACTAGGTGAATAGATGATGGCAGAGCAGTGGATGTGGTCTATCTTGATTTCAGTAGAGCATTTGACTCTGTCTCCCATGGCATCCTCGCAGCTAAACTGAGGAAGTGTGGTCAGGACGACTGAGTAGTGAGGTAGACTGTGAAGTGCTTGAAGGAAAGAAATCAGAGAGTTGTGGTCAATGAAACAGAGTCTAGTTGGAGGCCTGGATCTAGTGGAGTCCCTCTGGGGTCAGTACTGGGACCAGTACTATTCAATATATTCATCAACGACCTGGGCAAGGGAACAGAGTGCACTGTCAGCAAGCTCACTGATGACAGAAAACTGGGAAGAGTGACTGACACACTAGAATGCGAGACTTAGACAGGCTGGAGAGTTGGCCAGGGAGAGATTTTATGAAATTCAACAAGTGCAAGTGTAGAGTCTTGCATCTGGGAAAGAACAACCAGCATAGGTTGGGGACTAACCACTTGGGGAGCAGCACAGGGGAAAAGGTCCTGGGGGTACTGGTGGACAGCAGGATGACCATGAGCCAGCAACGTGCTCTTGTGGCCAAGAAGGCCCATGACATCCTGGGGTGTATCAGAAGGGATGTGATTAGCAGGTTGGGAGAGGTTCTTCTCCTCCTCTACTCTGCCCTGGTGAGACTGCATTTGGAATATTGTGTTCAGTTCTGGACCCCTCAGTTCAAGAAGGACAGGGAATTGTTTGAAAGAGTCCAGCGCAGAGCCACAAAGATGATTGAGGGAGTGGAGCATCTTCCTTATGAGGAGTGGCTGAGGGAGCTGGGTCTCTTTAGCTTGGAGAAGAGAAGACTGAAGGGTGATGTCATTAATGTTTATAAGTTTGTAAAGGGCGAGTGTCAGGAGGAAGGAGCCAGGCTCCTCTCCGTGACAGCCAATGACAGAACAAGGGGCAATGGGTGCAAGCTGGAGGTTCCCTGTAAACATAAGGAAAAACTATTTCCCTGTGAGGATGACAAAGCACTGGAACAGGCTGCCCAGAGAGGTTGTGGAGTCTCCTTCTCTGGAGACATTCAAAACCCGCCTGGACACATTCCTGTGTGATCCTGTCTAGGTGATCCTGCTTTGGCAAGGGGGTTGGACTATAAAAAGATAATAAAAAATCATTTAAAGACAATAAAAAAT
>NW_010178288.1:0-1772 GCF_000695765.1 Mesitornis unicolor | reverse complement strand
CACCCCGCAGATCGGTGACGGGGACCCCGGCGGGAGCTGGCACTGCCCCATGGCACCGTGCCCGGCCCGGGATGTGTCCCTCTCTAATTCCCTTATTCCAGGTGACCGCACCGGCACAAAGCGAGCGGCATCCGGCACCGCCGCCCCTCGCACGGGTGGTAGAGGGCACTGGTGTCACCCCGGCACCGGGCGGGGGTCTCAGCTTGGCAGCGTGTGAGCCAAACTGGGCTGAGCCAAACTGGGCTGAGCCAAACTGGGCTGAGCCAAACTGGGCTGAGCCAAACTGGGCTGAGCCAAACTGGGCTGAGCCAAACTGGGCTGAGCCAAACTGGGCTGAGCCAAACTGGGCTGAGCCAAACTGGGCTGAGCCAAACTGGGCTGAGCCAAACTGGGCTGAGCCAAACTGGGCTGAGCCAAACTGGGCTGAGCCAAACTGGGCTGAGCCAAACTGGGCTGAGCCAAACTGGGCTGAGCCAAACTGGGCTGAGCCAAACTGGGCTGAGCCAAACTGGGCTGAACTGGATTGAGACAAGCTGGGCTGAACTGAACTGGATTGAACTGAACTGGGCTGAACTGGGCTAAACCAAACTGGATTGAGCCAAATTGGGCTGAACTGGATTGAACTGAACTGGGCTAAACTGGGCTAAGCCAAACTGGACTCAACTGGATTGAGACAAAATGGGCTGAACTGAACTGGATTGAACTGAACTGGGCTGAGCTGGGCTAAACCAAACTGGATTGAGCCAAATTGGGCTAAGCCAAACTGGGCTGAACTGGATTGAGCCAGCCTGGGTTGGGATGGGCCAAACCAAACTGGATTGAGCCAAACTTGGCTGAACTGGATTGAACTGAACTGGGCTAAACTGGGCTAAACCAAACTAGACTCAACTGGATTGAGACAAGCTGGGCTGAACTGAACTGGATTGAACTGAACTGGGCTGAGCTGGGCTAAACCAAACTGGGCTGAACTGAACTGGATTGAACTGAACTGGGCTGAGCTGGGCTAAACCAAACTGGATTGAGCCAAATTGGGCTGAGCCAACTGGGTTGAGCTGAACTGGGCTGAGCTGGGCTAAACCAAACTGGATTGAGCCAAGATGGATTGAGCCAAACTGGACTAAACTGGATTGAGCCAAGCCAGGCTGAACTGAACTGAATTGAACTGAACTGGGCTGAGCTGGGCTAAACCAAACTGGATTGAGCCAAATTGGGCTGAGCCAACTGGGTTGAGGTGAACTGGGTTGACTTGGGCTAAGCCAAACTGGGCTGAGCTGGATTGTACTGAACTGGGCTAAACTGGGCTAAACCAAACTGGGTTGAGCTGGACTGGGCTAAACTGGATTGAGGCAAACTGGACTAAACTGGACTGAGACAAACTGGGCTGAACTGAACTGGATTGAACTGAACTGGGCTGAGCTGGGCTAAACCAAACTGGGCTGAACTGAATTGGATTGAACTGAACTGGGCTGAGTTGGGCTAAGCCAAACTGGATTGAGCTAAACTGGGCCAAACTGGGCTGAGCTGAACTGGATTGAGCCAAACTGGATTGAGCCGAGCCCAGTTGGTCCACGCCAAACTGGGCTGAGCCACACTGGGTTGAACTGGTCGAGCCGAGCCCGGTTGACCCAAGCCGTCCCAGTTGCTCCGGGCTGACCCAAACTGGGCCGTACTGGGCCGCTCCGATCCCCTCCGCTCCGCGCGCCCCCCTTCACGGGGCGACTGTGACGTCACGGGTGGGCGGGGCCAAGCGGAGCCGCGCGGCGCGCACTCCC
>NW_010178287.1:0-6512 GCF_000695765.1 Mesitornis unicolor | reverse complement strand
TATATATATATATATCTATAGCAATTATGTGTATAATGTAGTATCATATATAATTACTATATTTATTATGTACAATATATTTCATTTTACTGCATTGTATTTCATTATACATATTTACAAAAAGAAGGATAAACCATCAATCTTTACATTATATTGAGCAATCTATGATTATACATCTCAGAATTAATTTTCTCCTTAGTGTCCTTAGCTTTTAAGTTACAGAAATCCCCTCCTCCTTTACTTTCATTTTCTTTTCTTTGCCTGCAATTTTTGAAACCAAATTTGATATTTACTCAAGCAAAAAATGTGTAACAGTTTTGGCAGCCCTCTTTTATTCCAATTCTTCCTTCAGCTATTTCAATATACTTACACTAATTAGCAGAACTATCTGTAAGAGAGATTCTTCTAATGGAACAACCTGTATGTATGTCTCCATGCACGTTCACGTGTTGTTTAAGAAAAAGTCAAGCTGGAAACAACCAGCCTATTTCATAGTCGAATTTCTGTTCTTTCATTTGAGCTTTTCTATAAGTCATTTGTGGAATGAACTACATGCACTCAAATGAGGCAGTGGCTAACATTTTTTTTTTTTTTTAGTTGGCACTGAAGAACTTCTCTGTCTTAAGTCATAAGAACAGTCTAATACTATTTTTTAAAATACCATTTAAAGTTATATTTTAAAAATAGAAACTTTCTACCTGAAGAACCGTTCATATTTTACATGTCAATGGAATACCACTGTGAAATCAGTCTTACTGTCACAAGTTAAAATATCTGCATAATAAGGGCTATATTGTAATTTTACAGCAGCTCCCAAGGAAGACTGGACTTAACAACACAGATTTCAAAAGCAGACAAAGAATTACATTTCCATTCAGTTTTTCTGGATGGTTTACTGTGTGACAGAGAAACTAAAAGATACGCTCATTCTCTCAGGCTTTACCCCTTGCATTTCCGACCTACTTGAAAAAAAGTAGAAATGAATGTTTTCATGTACTTCTACAGTATGGTCTGCTACAGATCATGGAGTTATTCAGTAATGAAAATTGTAGTATAAATAAAATACTTAATGTTCCACAGTCCTTTGCAAAATGAGCTCAAAGGAACAGTAAGAAAACTGTTGAGCTGAGGAATGATTGATTTCGTTTTGGTTTACAGCAAATCCAATTTATGGTAAGAATTAGTATCTGAAAGTTTACTGTTGATGATGTTCAAGCAACCTGGAATGTACCAACAGAAAAATAAATGAATACATTAGTTAGACTGTTCAGCTTGATAGCTTTATACTTATGCAATTGTATAGTTATGTACTTACATAATTATTTTGTTATTTAAGTTTCCTCAGAATTACACAGAATTTCATGCAATTTTTCTAAAATGGGCATCATTCAAACATAAAAATTCACCAAAAGTCTGTGCAGCTTTCACTTCATAGATACCTACATTTTTGTGAAGGAAACTTAAATAAAAAAATTCAGAGACATCACTACCATGACCACTTTAGTCAAAGTTTATTTTCTTTAGTCCTTATTTCATTCACAAGCTGAACATTTTTGCATCTCAGTCTTCTGAGAAGTCTTAGAGGAAAGGCATTCTATGAGCATTCTTTATATATGTGGTAATAATTGAACTCACTATAAAGCAGAATAGCCATGATTAAATCTATTAAATTATACAGGCAAAGCAAAGCTGTACTATCTTGAATCTTTTATATAATAGTATAGTGGTTAAAGCAATCAACCAGAAAATGAACTATTTTTAGCTATTCTTCGTTCTTCCTTCTGAATTGTTTTATGCTTGCTTTTGGTATTGTTTGCACATTTTATTTGATGGCTTTTTAATTAAAAATGTGGAAACAGGACCTCAGTAAAAAGCTTTGCTCTAGGATTCCTTTTGCCTTTCCCATTCGTGCAGGGTTTACTTAGGTCTGAGTTTCAGGGTCACTGTTTTTCTTGATATATTTGTCTCTTGTTGGCCCCAAGAATCATACTTTTCTTTTGGCACAATGATCAAGGTGCAAAGGGAAGAGCAGGAAATGACTCAATTCTATAATTTTTGTTATGGTTCTCTGCTTGAAAAGTCTTCTGGTGTCAGGTAAAGCCAATGTCTCCTTCACACCTTGTTAAATTTTCAACATACAGTCAGTCACAAGCATACTTTAAGCCTGTGTAATATGTTCTCAGTAAACAGTAAAAGAAAGAAAGATGAGTATCTCATGAAATTAAAAGGAATCTATATCAAGCCTCATACTATCAATATGTAGTTCAGCTGATATTTATATTTCTTACACTGAGGCTACTGGTTCCTGAGGTGTAATTTAAAGTGTTAGAAAAACAGAATGCCTGCCCTGCACCTAAATTACAGATGAGTAAACAACTTCAGATGTCAAGCTCTCAAGGAGTATTCCCATTTCAGTACTAACCTCAATTCTGGGTCACACAATGTTGTTACACAGTGACAGTGAATTATTTAGGACTTAATAGAAGTTTGTCTCTTGTTTTGCACAGTGAGAATATTAAGACAATATTTTGTGTTACTCCTGCAGCTGTACTTAATAAGACATTCATTCCTGATTTTAGTGTTTAAAGGACTAAGTATACTTCTTAGTATTTATTTGCAGTGCATTTTTAAAGCATTATCAGGACAGCTTAGAAGAGGAAGTTAAGGAGGACACACGGGAACAAAAATTAGTCCCGTTACCAACAAAGAGTTAAGTATAGATTTGTGTTGAATGAAAAATATGCAAGTGATGAAGGGCAAGAAAGGTAGTACTAAACATGTGACTTTTATCATCAATATATATACTCATCACATGTTACCAGCTGTTACATGTTCTGATACATCTATCTAAGAGGGGAATTAAAACTTTTATACTTGACTTTTCATTAGTTATTTAATTATAACAGCTGAAGTTTGTTTAAATTTACTGCAACATGATGTATTTAGCTTTTTTATGATCTGAAATGCCATTAGAACTGAAAAAAATTGTCACAAAAACTTTAAATATTTTTTTAATCAAGCTCATGGTGAATATGCTAGGCTCCAATTTTATATCCACAATTTGTCCATGATTATGAGCTCTGTATGTAGTACAAAAACACTAGATTTTTTTTTTATACCTCATTATTATTAGAGGGGGACAATTCCTTGTAAATTAGCCTTAACATAGCTTTTTTTGTGTTTTAGGGGGTTGAGTGGTTGGTTGGTTGGTTTTGTTTGTTTGTTTGTTTAATTTAATTCATGGCACTATAAAAATGATGGTGCTCATCACATCTAAATACAGTTTACATTTACAGTTGAACTAACTGCTTTGGACTGTCATTGGGCTTTATGACAGGAAGTAGGATGGAATTCATAAGAATTAATTGAAACAAAGATTAATTTCAATCAATAATTGCCTGTGTTTCTGTTAAAGACAGTATTTCAGATGCAGGTGACAGCATTGTAGATATCCATGTTTATTCAAATCAGTCCTGCAAAAGTACATTTTTTGAATCTATGAAAATTGACTGTAACCAAAACCAAAGTATCTTTTTCCCTTACAAAGAAGTGACTATAGATTTTACCTCAGCTAGGTGATTTACTTGGACTATCAAATTAAAAGGCAAACGCTTTTCTCAATGTTTTTTCTTCATGATTCTAATATACTGATCATCTCTCATAAGCCCTGAAGTTACTCACTTCTCTTTCAAAGTAGTTAACATTGGCGTTGAATTTCTAAAACGCAAAGCAATTTTCTTGTGTATTTGGTGATTACAGCACTGATGACAAACAATGAACTGAGGAAAGGACATAAAATATCACAAGAACATTGAACATAAACCTCTACCTTCTGTTTAACAATGACATTTGAAAGCAAGCTTACTCTAACATGGTCGTTTTTTGTCAGGTTCAATCTTATGGAGGTTATGAACTACTTCTGTAACAAAAACTGATTAATCCAAACTTGAGGGTAATCATATGTTTCTAATATTAAAGAGAGGGGAGAGGGTGGTTTGTTTGGTTAGTTGGTTTCATAAGTTTGGTTTTCAGTGAGGTTTTTTGTGTTTATTTCCTTTCTTTGCTGAAGCTAGCTATATGTTGTATGAGGTAATATTTATGTCATCTACATGCTAAATATCTGTCTATCTATCTACCTTTTTAATGTGTATGACCATGAAATCTCATTCTAGCTCTGTTTTGCCAGTTTCAGATGTACATGAGACTCCCTGTATTGGGCTTTCTGTGAGGGATTTTAGTTTGTTTTTTGATAAAGGGGAAGGGCTATGGAGACAGCCCTTTAAGATGCTACTGGAAAGCTCCACTGACTTCAGTGCTGGAGCCACATCTGACCAAGGCCAAGCCAATCAGCACCCTGTGAATTCATGTATTTAAGAGGGGTGCAATGCACAGACTGTTCTCTCTTGCCTCAGCCCCACCCAGTGCAGCCCTGGCTGTGGACAGCATGGCCCTGGTCTGGCCCCAGCCGGCTCAGCTCCAACTCAAGCCCAAGCCCTGCTGCAGCTCCAGCCCAAGAGAAAGACAGTGCCGGGAACTCTTCAAGTACCAGCAGAAGAGACCTGCAGCAGAGCAAGGAGTGGAACGTGAGAACAACTGTGCAGACACCAAGGTCAGTGAAGAAAATAGAAGACAGGAGAAGGAGGTGTGTGGAGCTGAGGTTCCCCCTGCAACCCATGGCAAGAGCACAGATTGACCCAACTTCAGCGTGTGGAGCTTCGCCAGAGGGGCAGATCCAAATGAGAAGGTGGCTGCCCCTGAAGAGGCCATGACTCCAGCCAGTGTGTGCTGAAGCAGTTTATGTGTGAGGGAACTACAGCTGTGGACAGGCACACATTGGACTTCTGTGGAGAAATTTTCTCCTGTGGGAGCGGTGCCATATGGAAGCAGAGGGAGAAGGGGATGAGCCCTCCCTAGCTCCAAAGAGAAAGAGACAGCAGAGACCACGTGGGATGAACTGACTTCATCCACCAGTGCCACCCCCCTGCACTGCTGGGCAAGGGGTGTAGATAAAGAAACGAGGAACAAAGCTGAGCCTGGGAAGAAGGGAGGGGTGGGTAAAGGTGTTTGACTTTAAGATCTGGTTGTATCTCTCACTCTGCTACTCCATTGTCACTGGTAACAAATTGAAAAAATTTTGTTTTTTTCTCCACAAAATGAGTCTGTCTTTTGCCTGTGACCGTAAGTGGTGAGCAAAACTCTCCCAGTCCTTCTCATTTGTCTAGCTTCCTTTTAGCATATTTTCTAGGTTGCTTACAGGAGCCACTCTAGGGAAAGTCAGGTAGGTCCCTTCAATGCTGCAGCTATAAATGAGCTGATTTGTGAGGCAATCTTCTTATTATCTTTGACACAAGACAAGTAAATTTCAACTCTTTCAGAGCCTTCATATTATCTATTCATCTTTCAACTGCAGGAATGATCCCATACCACACAGAGACCTGGCAAGGTTGTTCAATGCAGAAGGATTTAAATAACTCTCAGCACTACTGCTTGAAATTAAAAATCAATTAGATACTATAAAGACATAAAGAATTGCATCAGAAATGCTAAGATTGGTGTGAATGGAGAATAAATTGGAATGTCTGGGTGTGGAGGCACCAACAGTAACACACAGCATGGAAAGAAATGTTAGTGCCTGTGTTAATGGCATCCAGACTAGCAAATCATCAGCATTCTAGCACATCTGTGTGTAGTTTCATAAAACACCCAGATTTGGAGGCAATGACAGTGCTGGCTAACAGGTGTGTACCAGGATAGATAACACTGCCAGTTCCAAAAGATTAAATGATGGCTGGAGAGGTGGGCTCATGCCAACCTCATGAAGTTCAACAAGGCCAAGTGCAAGGTCCTGCGCATGGGTAGGGGCAATACAGGCTGGATGGAGAATTGCTTAAGAGCAGTTCCAAGGAGAAGGACTTGGGGTTGTCAGTCGGTGAAAAACTCAACATGAGCTGGCAATGTGCGCTTCCAGTCCAGAAGGCCAACTGCATTCTGGGCTGCATCAAAAGAAGTGTTGCCAGCAGGGCAAGGGAGGTGATCCTGCCCCACTACTCTGCTCTTGTGAGACCCCATCTGGAGTACTGCATCCAGTTCTGGGGCCCCCAATATAAGAAGGACATTGAGCTGTTGGAGCGGGTCCAGAGGAGGGCCACAAAGATGATCAGAGGGCTGGAGCACCTCCCCTATGAGGACAAACTGAGAGACTTGGGGCTGTTCAGCCTGGAGAAGAGAAGGTTTTGGGGGGACCTTATTGCGGCCTTCCAGTTCCTGTAGAGGTCCCACAGGAAAGTGACTTTTTGCAAGGGCAGACAGTGATAGAATCACAGAATCTCACAGAATCTCAGGAGTTGGAAGGGACCTCGAAAGATCCTCCAGTCCAACCCCCCTGCCAGAGCAGGATCACCTAAACTAGGTTGCAGAGGAACGCGTCCAGGTTGGTTTTGAATGTCTTCAGAGAGGAAGACTCCACAACCTCACTGGGCATCCTGTTCCAGTGTTCTGTAACCCTCACAGTA